>NW_013669553.1:75295-78988 GCF_000517525.1 Limulus polyphemus | reverse complement strand
CTACCCACACCAACAGATACCTACACTTCCAATATATACAGAGAGCCTACCCACACCAACAGATACCTACACTTCCAATATATACAGAGAGCCTACCCACACGGACAGATAACTACACTTCCAGTTTATCCAGAGAGCCTACCCACACTTTTTGGAATCAGTGGTCTCTGATCATTGGTTCCATCTCTGTCAGAAAAATAATTTTTATTTGTTACTTATTTCTTTCATGTAGCGTGAAACAATTTTTCTAAAACTTACTATTTATTTAAGATAATTTTCCATAGTGTTTGTATAAATCAAATAGCTTAACATCTCTTTTTCAATCAGTTTCCAGGTGTCACCTTTATTTTACTTAAATACTTAAGTATAGTTTTATTTATTTCTTTTTTAACCATTTCTAAAGCCAATTATTCCTAACACTTTTATACATAACGCCCTCATCGCCAGCTACATTGTACCAGAAATGGAACACACTTATAATAGTACATGGAAAAATATATTAAACATTTTCTGGAAGACCAGATGACCTTCATGACATCACTCATTCAATTACAACACCATTCCCAGTTTGTCCCTGAAGAAGAAAGTTCCACCTTACTCTTTGAGGTAGCAAGTCAAGTCAGAAAGAATCATTCAATGTAAATCACTTCTAAAATACTTTCATTAAGTCCAACAGTGAGCACATTCAATCAAGTGGGGGTGAAAAGAACTCCAAGTTACTGACAACTCCTGGTTTTAAACCAAAATATCTACCTAGAAGATGGCACAGATTGACCCAAAGCTGAAAGATATTTGAAATGTCATCCTCTATACTTGATCTGGATAGATTTTCTACAAATGTTTCTCTAATAGGAAGTAGCCATTCATTTTACAGTCATTTCAATATGAATACTCTGCTTAAACTATGTATCAAGAAATTTAATGTATAATTACATGGTAAACAGTCTACTTCTTAAACATCAAGACACTTACATTCTTACTAGATTTTAATACAAAATTTACAGGATGTTTAACAGTCTAATTTCTTTCCATATCTCACCAAACAGATACTTAGATACAGTTCAGAACATATGGTAAACAACAAACAGTGAACTCCCAACAGGAACAATGTTTATTAGAAAAAAAAGATCATTGAAATTAATGATTATCCTTCTTGTATTGTGGATTAATTATTTTTAAACATTTTCTCAACCTTTTAACATTCTGCAGACTTTTACAAAAGTTAAAGACACAACAACACTTACCACAATTAACTTCATCAGAAAAATCAAAACAGTCAACTCTTCCATCACAACGCTTTCGCCCATCAATGCATGACCCATCTTTACATGTAAAATGGCCAGGAAGACATGCAACCTCTAAAGCATGCAGAGCAGTTAGGTCATTAGAAAGAAAAGTACTGATAGAAAAACAGAGAGAGGTAAATAATTATTTGTTATACAGAAATTAAAAAAGCTTTTATCTGAAAAAAGAAAGTATGATAATTCCTCTGACAAAGTAGGTAGAACCCAAATTTCCTGAATACCTAGAACCATGCAGAGTAAAGTTATTAAACATGTTAGATTTTAAATTCTCAAGTTTCAATGTACTAAAATAGTGTTGATTTCAATGTGTAAACACCTACCACAATTTTGTTCATCAGAATAATCTCTGCAATCATATCGTCCATCACATTTTTGTCTTTTGTCGATACATGTTCCATCACCACACGTGAACTGATCTTCTCGACAATCTTCAACTAAACAAGACATAAATCGCACATCAGTTTACAAACTTAATCTTTAAATATTACTTTTCTTTGGGTAAGCTTTTTAGTATATCAGAAAATAGCATTAAAAATAAAAATAAGAAGTGTGACCTATTTTTTAAAGTAACTACAAATATAATTTCTAGAAACTAACTTTCCAGACATTTATAAAAATATCTTTCATATAATATGTTCTTTGAAAAAAAACATTTTCATATAGGATCTTAAAGGTTTTTAAAATACCCCTCAATGGAGCATGTTAACAAACTTTTTAATAGTTACATTCAAAATTTCATTAACTTTTGCTGCTGGGTTGGGGGATTACACTGATCACACAACCCTAACATAACCAATGGAGTTTCCATACTATAACTTTTAACAGGTGTTGTGCATATTCCCAAAATTCTAAGCTTTTAGTACACTAAGTCTTTTGTGGACAAATAAACGGAATGTTTCTAAACATTTGTTAGTGAATATACAGTCAGTGTTGACTGCTCCAAATGCAAAATGATTTTCATGTTAACATTAAAAATACTTTTATTCATCTGAAAAAGATTAAGTATCATCTGCATAATCTCTAAACCTCATAAATAAATAAACATTTTCTTTCTAAAACTTTGTATTTTTTTCTGTTATTTTCTTAACCCTAACTATACAGGATAAATCAATTTGACTGACCTCATAACCATCATAAAACTTTAATGGTTTAAAAATGCAAAATAAAGTAAACAGTATTGTTCTATCCTCTTTAGTATTGACCACAAAGTTCCAAAGTACTTCCTTCTAACTGTTTCTAACTGTAACATCTATACCCTACGTTTATTTGACTGTTAGCAGTTGAAGAAGAAACCTGCCAATCTTTAGTATTGACCAAAGTTCTAAAGTTTCTTGTTCTAACTGTTTCTAACTGTAACATCTATTTCCTATGTTTATTTGACTGTTAGCAGTTGAAGAAGAAACCTGCCAATCATAAAGCAATCATTCACTGCTCCTCTAATTAGACTGTTTACATGACACTGTAATGACACCATCAGTGGCAAATAAGATTGTGCAGTGCAATTAAAAGAATTTTCTGACAGTTTATTGTAATCCCGGATCCAAAAACACAGTGAAAGAGGATTTATCAGCCTGTTTATATTACAATGGTTGCAACAATAATTGTCTAAAGTAATAAAAGTGTGACAAAATATATATGATATGGCTCTGTATAAAGTCCGGGTCAATCCAACAAACCTGGTAGGTATTTGTTGTTGGTTATTCTCCCAGGGTGGTTGGAATTCAGCAGTATAGGTGTACAAAGTGTGCATGTGTGTGTAATTACTACTTACTTATAAACGTTTAATATATAGAAAAAACATACATGAAATTGATTTTTACTCATGTATCATACTTGTTAAGCTTCACCGAAAGTCACACTTATTCCCTCATGTGGATTGGGAAGACAAATTAATTTTTGTAGATTTTAAAGATGCACTTCAGAAAACCAAATAGTTATCTAATTACTATACAGGTGCACATAAAACCACTGTAATTTACCTGACTTTCTAACTAAACTAAATGGGGATTTAAACAAATCTTGTTTCTGTTCAGAGCAATGATTAAGTCAACAGACTTCAATATTTCCAGTAAAACTGCAGCTTTCTTTTTAAACCAATTACAAAAGACTGTCAGATTTATGTAGTTTGAAATGTGCTCTTTCTGTTGGTTACAAACATGTTCTTAAGAGAAGCAGGCATTAGTAGAGAAGAGGTTTCAAAGGATAGAGTAGTGGGTGAGGATATCCTCATAGGTTTACAAAATAAAAGAATTACGTCTGAAGAATTTTTAACTCGTTAACCACCGTAGATGTTGTATGATAAGCATAATGAAATATATACTTAGCAATACTTTATTTTTTAAGCATTTTCTTTCAAATTAAGAAATTGAAACATATACTGGGATGAAAT
>NW_013669553.1:72957-74764 GCF_000517525.1 Limulus polyphemus | reverse complement strand
TAAACTATGTTGTGATGCCACTTTTATTGACATACAATGATAATACATGTAAGGCTCTTTAATTAAATTTAGAAAATAACTAAATTGCCATGACATGCACCCTTTGACCTGTCTGTTAAAAGAAGATTAAACTACTTCATTATGACAATACCATAGTATACGAATAAATATTACTCTAGAACGTAGTTAATAAAGCAAATTATAATATTATACAGGTTGTAATTTCTTAATTTTCTAAGGAAATATTTAAAAAAAACACCTCAATTTCTCCTGTTATGAGAATTGTGACATTTAATCTCTAGGTTTCTCCTCTTTGCTAGTTTATTTAACACTCCTCTCAAAAATATAAAATCTATAGTAAATTACTCATTATAATATAATTATTACTCAGGCAAAGTAAAAGTTTTATAACCTTCAATCTTGTTTGTTTACAGAGCCATAAAGGAAAAAATCAGATTCACATGCCGCACCTACCTGTCACATCTGCTTTTTGAAAATTGCTAATAATTCTCTATATTTAATGTTAAATTATTTATAACATAGAAAACCAAAGTTTTAATCTATCAAATGATGTATTATGTTACATTGTTTTCTGTACTCAGAAATGTCTATTTCACTTCCAGTTCAAACTTTATGTCAGTGGGAAATATATCAATTAACTTAGCTTAATTTTTTAAAGGCTCTTATCATATTTTCAGAAAGCCACAAAAATTATTATAGTAAGAGAACATGGTTTTTTTTATGTGCATTATTTAGTTAAATGAAAAATAATTTAGTGTAGTACCATTAGTATAAATAAGTAGGCTTAAGTTTCATCAACAGCCGAAAGCAAAACAGTAAATTACTATATTTCTCGTTTTTCATGTGCATTATTTATTTATTATTAAAAAGTAGCTAAAATGTAAAAACTTATTTGGTAAGATAATAAAAACGAAAATTCTTCATGAGGTTTGCTATATGATACATTAATGTGAGCTGAATATTTGCAGAGTGCTTTACAAATTCTGTGGTGGGATTATTAGTTAAATACAATTCAAATGTCAATAAAACAATTACAATTAAGTATAACTAGATGTATATTGTTCAGAGTTTTAGGCTATTTAGGATAAAAAAACTTGTGGTTTCCTGTTACAATTTTCAGTAATTATAGAATGAAAAAACAGGTAGTTTAGACTTATTTCTTAATTTTTCATTGTGGTTATGAGGTCAGTCAAATCAACCAACCTGGTACAGAGTTAGGGTAGAGAAAATAACAGATGAAATGTAAAGTTTTTCAACAAAAAGTTTAATATTTATTTAGGATGTTTAAGAGATTATATGCAAACTTTATATTTGTTTTAAGCTGTATGATATGATAATGAGCAATAACTCAAAACATCATCCTTTTAAATTAAAAATATAAAAAAAAACTTAATTATTTAACCTCTTCTTTGATTTAGTCTAGTTCATTAAACATATTAAGAAAGATTCCTGTAGGGTCACTGCAATTTTCATTTACATTTTTCAATAAAAAGCTAATATTTAACTATTCATTTCTCTTGAACTGAAACATCTTAATCTAAAGCATGACGAGCAGTTACGTCACTAGAAAGAAAAGTACTGACAGAAAAACAGAAACAAAAAACTTCCTGAATATCTAGAACCATGCGTAGAAGCAAACAGACCAAAGGTACTAAACATGTTAAATTTGAAATTCAAGTTTCAATGTACTAAAATAGTGTTAGCTTCTATATGTAAATACCTACCACAATTTTGTTCATCAGAATAATCTCTGCAATCATATCGTCCATCACATTTTTGTCTTTTG
>NW_013669553.1:69376-71977 GCF_000517525.1 Limulus polyphemus | reverse complement strand
GAAATACTTATGTCTAATATACGTAAATTAACATTGATCAGCCCGGGTTCGGTCCCTGGGACCGACCTTATAACTATTTTCTGCTTGTTATAGTTTTCATGTTATAACTTTTAAATTAGTAAGTTAAAGAAATTTGGCAGTTTATCAGTAAACATTATAATGCTTTCATACCCAAAATATCTATTTTTTTTATTAAGTCTTAACATTTGTAAAGCAATGTTTCTTTCATGCCTTTCCCTTCACATCTTGCCTATCTGTCATGCAAAGTAATATTCATTTTAAGATTAAAAAATACTTTTTTGCATCAGAAAATTTTGAAATTAAAAAAAAACTGTATATTTTATTTGTTATTTTCAGTAATTAATCTATGTACGGGTTCGGTAGATTTGACCGATCTCGCAACCACCATAAAAAATTAGGAAATAAACATAAATTATGCCTCTATCATTCTGGAATGAACATAAATTATAATAAAGGAAAACATAAATGTTTAGACGAAATAGCTTAAATCTCATAACATTATATATATATATATTTATTATTTTTATTATATTGACCTTTTACCCGTGCCTAGCTAACAATACAGAAGTTACAATGACGTGGCTCACGTGCACTCATGTTACCGTATCAAATAACATAAAACTGACCTTCGGTTTGTACAACGTAACTTGTCTTGGTTGTGTTTTAATCGACTAGTATTTTGTAAAATACAGTCACATTTCAATTATTATAGATTATGCTATTTTGAAATAAGCTCTAAAACATATTTTTCCTAAAACATAGAACAGTAAATAAAGAAGTAAAGCAAACAATTATCTCTTCTAGTTACAACCTTTGTACTCGGTTGCTGCTTAAGAAGGCTGCTATGTCTTTAAACATTTTGCACCTGGAGGATATGAAACAATTTTTTTTAGGTTTTATATATACATTTGAATAACTATAAAATCATAAATTACTACATAAATTACTTTGTAACTAAGATGTATTTTAGTCTAAAAAAAATATGAAATTTGAGCAGACTAAAGACACACACACTATCTCATTGAAATATTGATTCAAAAGAAAGATATGACGTCCAAACACGTTAAAATGGCTGAGAAAGCCATCAGGGGACATTCTGAACTTCCGATTGGTTATTCATGTCATATATTGAAGTAAGTGTATATAAAGGAGCATTTCCAAAAATGGAAAGAGGTGGGGGGGTGCTACTGTGTTTGATTTATTACATGAGCAATATCTTAGCAAATTGAAAAAATACTCTAGCTTGTCAATATCGGCAATTTCAGTTTCTAATTCGTTTGAAACTGTAGACTTAGTATTTTTACTTCAAACATCTAATATGAACCGGTGTTGCATTCAACATACCACGTGACACAAAAAAAATCAATGTTTCTGTTTTTTAATATTTTCTTTTAAATCAAGAAATTAAGTAATATATAGTATTAAAATTTGAATTATAATCTACAGTTTGATACCAAACTTATTGACATAAATTTATCAAATAGTAGTTCAATAAACTTTTCAATACGAGTCAATGAACGAAAGGGTTAAAAGGAAACTAAAATGTCTGACCTATTTCTTGAAGTATCAAACTTTTCAGACATTTTTAAAAATGTTTTTAATGCAATTTTCATGTCCTTTGAAAACAACACTTTCAAACAAGATCTTGAAGGTTTTACAACTTCTCTTAGTGGAGCATATTAAACTCTATAGGCAGGTGAAAGTGCATGTCATGACTTTTTAAAGAGTTACATTTAAAATTTAACTAAGTTACTAAACTTGGCATTAAAATGTGGTTAATAAATCAAGTTTTAATATTATACAAGTTTTAAGTTGTTAGTTTTATAAAGAACTATTTAAAAAATCCTCATTCTCCCCTACTATGAGAATTGTGACATTTGCTCTCTAGGTCTTCCCTCTTCTCTAATGTATTTACCACCCCTCCCACAAGTACAGAATTTAACATATATTACTCATTATAATCCAGTTATCACTCAAGCAAAGCAAATTTTTTATTTTATTTTATTATACACACAATTGTTTTTAAATTCTGCACATGCATCTTTGTTTTAAGCTGTATGATATGATAATGAGCACTAACCCAAAACATCATCCTTTTAAATAAAAATATAAAAAAAACTTAATTATTCAACCTCTTCTTTGATTTAGTCTAGTTGATTAAACATATTAAGAAAGATTCCTGTAGGCTCACTGCAATTTTCATTTACATTTTTCAATAAAAAGCTAATATTTAACTATTCATTTCTCTTGATCTGAAGCATCTTAATCTAAAGCATGCAGAGCAGTTACGTCACTAGAAAGAAAAGTATTGACAGAAAAACAGAAACAAAAAACTTTTATCTCAAAAAAAAAAAAGAAACCATGATAATTCCTCTGACAAAGTAGGTAGAGCACAAATTTCCTGAATACCTAGAACCATGCGTAGAAGCAAACAGACCAAAGGCACTAAACATGTTAAATTTGAAATTCAAGTTTCAATGTACTAAAATAGTATTAGCTTCTATATGTAAACACCTACCACAGTTTTGTTCATCAGAATAATCTCTGCAATCATATCGTCCATCACATTTTTGTCTTTTA
>NW_013669553.1:64681-68399 GCF_000517525.1 Limulus polyphemus | reverse complement strand
ATCTCTGTACAGGTTTGGTTGATTTGACTGATGTATACTGTTATGAGCTTTAAGATACAATTGTAGTTTCATCTTGCACTTTCAGTCATTCTAAAAATGGGTAAATTAGATATATTTCGTATTTTTTGTTATGGTGGTTACATGGTCGGTCAAATTGACTGAATGAGTATAGAATTAAGGAAGAGAAAGTGACAGATAAAATATAAAGTCTTACTGAAACAAATCGTATAACATTTATTTAGGAGGTGTTAGAGATTATAAAAATGAAACTTTACAATTTTCAAATGAAGAAAAGTATTTTTAATCTTAACATTAAAATCACTTTGCAATCGGAGCTGTCACTTTGACTCCATATGTTTAACGGTCAAACTTTTAGTATATAAGTAGTAAAATTTACCGAAAGCCTGCCAAATTTTGTAGAGATACATGTACCACATTAAAAGTTGGAAACATGTGGAAACACTGATGTCTATTTTGTGGTTATGAACTTGGTCACACCGACCAAGCCCGTAGCAAGAGGGTTAAGCCTGTTATCAATTTTTTTTCATATAACACAACACTTCAGAAGCTATAATACAATGGCAAAAGTAGAGTTTAAATGTGTGTGGAACATTTAAGTTATTAGAATAATAATACACTTTAAATTAAAAATTTATACTTGTTTGTCATTCAGCCCAAACTGTTCATACTTCACTATATATTTGTCAGTTTACTGAAGACAAAAGAATAAAAAGTAAGGCATGCATTAAGATAAAAACAATTATCTTGTGTATACTCTGGAGAAATACAACAAGCCAATATCAAACCTTTCACTTTAATGGCCACAACTAAGAATGCATAGAGAAACTTGATATAAATAGTGTTTCACTACAGGATCATTGAGCAACAAGCAACAGAAAATACATGCCTAGAAGAACTTAAGTCAGTAATTGTTAAAAACAGTCAATAAAAACTAGATTAGTGAAATAAACATATTTAGAAAGACTCCTGGAATCTCACTGATAATTTAATTTACATTTTAGAATAAAAGCTAACATTTAACTTTTCATTTTGCTTAATTTTATCCTTCATATATTTAAGGTTTATCTTATGATGACATGGTTCAAAAGAATGTGCCAGTGCTTTTTTAACTGAACACTTTAATGTATAAATTACAGAATAAACAGTCTACTTTTTAAACATAGTTTATTTCATTTTGTTTAGGATGTATTTTAATATCAAGACACTTCCAGGTTTTAATACAAAATTCACAGG
The DNA here is from genome assembly GCF_000517525.1 of Limulus polyphemus. NCBI lineage: Eukaryota > Metazoa > Arthropoda > Merostomata > Xiphosura > Limulidae > Limulus > Limulus polyphemus. Next base: position 67,145 of record NW_013669553.1, on the reverse strand, counting down.
ATGTTTAACAGTCCTAGTTTTTTTTTTATACATTTCACCAACCACACCTTATAACTTAGATAAAGTTTATAACATACGGTAAACAACAAACGGTGAACTTACAACAGGAACAGAATGTTTATTACAAAAAAAGATCATTAAAGATAATTAATCCACAATATAAGAAGGATAATCATTAATTTCAAACAATCACTCAGCCTTTTAACATTCTGCAGACTTCAACTACTACAACCAGAGAAATCTTACACACAGTACTAGTGTTCATGTTCTCTAGTTTAACAAATGAAATTAAAATTTTAATCTTCATATTAAAATACCCTGTTCCAAAAACGTTAAAGACACAACAACACTTACCACAATTAACTTCATCAGAAAAATCAAAACAGTCAACTCTTCCATCACAACGCTTTTGCCCATCAATGCATGACCCATCTTTACATGTAAAATGGCCAGGAAGACATGCAACCTCTAAAGCATGCAGAGCAGTTAGGTCATTAGAAAGAAAAGTACTGATAGAAAAACAGAGAGAGGTAAATAATTATTTGTTATACAGAAATTAAAAGAAACTTAACTGAAATAAGAAATCCTAATAATTCCTGTGACAAAGCACTCTCTAAACATGTTGGATTTTAAATTCTCATGTTTCAATGCACTAAAATAATATTAATATCTATATGTAAACACCTACCACAGTTTTGTTCATCAGAATAATCTCTGCAATCATATTGACCATCACATTTTTGTCTTTCATCAATACATGTTCCATCACCACACCTGAACTGATCTTCTCGACAGTCTTCAACTAAATAAGACATAAATTGCATATCAGTTTACAAACTTAATTTTTAAATAACCCTTTTGTTTGGGTAAGCTTTTTAATATATCAGAAAATAACATCCAAATGAAACTAAAGTCTGACCTAATTTTTTAAAGTAAGAACAAACAATTTTTAAAAACTAACTTTCCAAACATTTTTCCCACAGTTTTCATACATTTTGAAAAACAATACTTTCATATAAGATCTTGAAGACTTTACAATTTCTCCTTAATGAGGTATATATTAAGTGTGTTATCAATTTTTCACATTAAACAACATTTCTGAAGCTATAATACAATGGTATAAGTTGGATTTAAATGTGAATGGAACAAATAAAACATGAAAATAACACATTTTAAATTCAAAAATTTCCCATTTCTCATTTCGACCAAATTATATGGTCTGCCAATTTAATGAAGGAAATAGAATAAAAAGTAAAGCATGTATTGAGATAAAAATAATTATTTTGTGAATACTCTGAAGAAATACAACAAACTAATGTCAAAAATTTTTATTTTAATGGATACAACTAAAAATGCATAGAGAAAATTGATACAGACAATGTTTATCTATCACATCATTGAGCAACAATATGTGCTTATAAAAACTTAAGTCAGTAATTGTTAAAAACAGCCAATAACACTAGATTAGTCCGCTGAACATATTGGGAAAGACTTGAATGCTCACTGATTTTATATTTTTGAATAGAAAGCCAAAATTTAACTATTTTTCTTAATCTTCACCTAGCATGATCAAGGCTTATCTAGGGGGTGATGAAGTGATTCAATAAAAGGTGACAAGCCTACACATGTGCTCCTTGAAATGAATGTTTTAATGCAAAAACTAGCAGAGACTTGGAAACATTTATGATCAAATTAGCATCTTTAATGCAAGAGTACATCTTTAAAAACAGGATTTCTAGAACAAAACAATGGAATTTAATTGCAGACACTGAAATCTATAAGTTCACTTGTCTTAGGCTTAACATTAGTTAATCCTTTATTAATTATGACATAAATTCAATAAAGAGATAAGTTAACATTAATTTTAGTACATTTTTTGCTTTAGTTTAGATAGGGCTAAACTTTATCTTACTTAATGCTATCAATAAAATAACAATATTATTCTATGACCTAACAATAGACCTTTTTAAAAAACTTTGATAAGCATTTAATATGTTGTTGTACAAAATGTCTAATAAAGTATGTTTTCATCTGCATTTTGTTTACATCTGTGCTTGCACATATACATTTAGATAGTAAGGTGAGCAAGAATTTCCAGGTGAGGCAAAATTGAGAGTTATTGTGATAGATCACAGTGTAAACAGCCCACTCTTTAAGTATCATTTATTATATATATATATGTTTTTAGTATCAAGAAACTTACATTCTTACCAGGTTTTAATAGAAAAATTCACATTTCACCAACCACACATTATTTAGATACAGTTTAGAACATACGGTAAACAACAAACAGTGAACTTACAACAAGAACAGAATGTTTATTAGAAAAAAAGATCATTAATGATTATCCTTCTTGTATTGTGGATTAATTATCTTTAATTTCAAACAATCTCTCAACCTTTTAACATTCTGCAGACTTCAACTACTACATCCAGAGAAATCTTACACACAGTACTAGTGTTCA
>NW_013669553.1:61989-63746 GCF_000517525.1 Limulus polyphemus | reverse complement strand
TTATTAAACATGTTATATTTTAAATTCTCAAGTTTCAATGTACTAAAATAGTGTTGATTTTAATGTGTAAACACCTACCACAGTTTTGTTCATCAGAATAATCTCTGCAATCATATCGTCCATCACATTTTTGTCTTTCATTGATACATGTTCCATCACCACACGTGAACTGATCTTCTTGACAATCTTCAACTATATAAGATAAATATATACTTACATCCTGTTTCCATAAAACTGTATTGTGGTATAAAGTTATACCAGCTTTATAGGAAGTTGTAGGAAAAATAATTTTGTTCAAGTGAAATAAAACTTTGTACGAAATTTGAACAAAATTTCATACGAGTTTACAAACTTAATTTTTTAAATAACACTTTGATTTGCGTAAGTTTTTTAGTTGATTAAAAAATAGCATTAAAAAGGAAACTAAGAAGTTTTTTAATAGTTTTCACAGAGTTAACGTTCTTTGAAAAACAACACTTTCAAACAGGATTTGATGGTTTTACAATTCCCCTTAATGGAACATATTAAGCCTATTATTAATTTCTTCATATAACACACTTCTGAGGTTTAAAATGCAATATTAAAAGTTGAGTTTAATGGTATTGGAACATTTAAATCATAAAAATAATAAAACATTTTAAATTAAAAAATAAATTTGTTTATCATTTAGCACAAAATATTTTTAGTTTATTATAAGTTTTGCCAATTTATTGAATACAAAATAATTAAAAGTAAAACAAGTACGAAAGGTAGTGTAAAAAATTATCTTTGAATGTGTAAGTTGAGTACATTATAAACAGCAAAATGCAAGAAATAAATATTTTACCATTAATATATCCAGAGGCGTTTTTTATACTGTATAAATAACAAAGTTTTAAATAAATTAACTTAAAAAAAACAATAATTTGCTTTAGAATGGGCTGTAAGTTGAATGTAAATGAATGTACTAATTTTAATTCTAAACTGTCAAGGTCAAAAAAGATTGAAGTAAGGTCAGTTAGAGTTAAATATACAATTCTAAAAAGATATCTATTTGATGAAAAATACTGTTGAATTGAAATTTTTAATATTAAAACTAAGAAGTATTTATGAATAGTAATGTCTTTCTCAAATATTTACCACTACTACATTCTACAGAATTACTATAATGGTTTAAACTCTCAAACACTCACCACAGTTCTGCTCATCAGAATAGTCTCTACAATCATGTCGACCATCACATTTTTGTTTTTCATCAATACAGCTTCCATCTCCACATTGGAACTGATCCTGTTGACAAGCTATAGAAACCAAATATTACTGTAGACAAAAACTAATAACACATAAAAAATATAATAACTTAAAACAACAGTTCCGCTTCTACAAACAGTGTCTTAAGATTAAACCATAGTTGTTCTTTTTTGTGAACAAAACTATGACAGAGATATTTTAAGATACATAAACACAATAGAAACTAAAATATAAAAGATCTTTTAACTTAATGAAGTAGAAGTTCTCAACTTTACTACCCTGTCTGTGGATTAACAGTTTCCAACTATTACCTTACCCTCTTATCTTTAATAAAATGCACTTCCTAAAATATAATTTAACCTCTTATCACCTGATTACCACTTCAATCTAAACTTTACCCTCAAATCTTTGGATTGAGATTTTCCAAGCCATATCTAATCATTCTATCTCTAGCTTAACACTTCCAAGCTATATCTAATAATTCTATCTCTAGCTTAACACTTCCAAGCTATATCTAATCATTCTAT
>NW_013669553.1:56673-61798 GCF_000517525.1 Limulus polyphemus | reverse complement strand
TCTTTGGATTGAGATTTCCCAAGCCATATCTAATCATTCTATCTCGAGCTTAACACTTCCAAGCTATATCTAATCATTCTATCTCTAGCTTAACACTTCCAAGCTATATCTTATCATTCTATCTCTAGCTTAACACTTCCAAGCTATATCTAACCATTCTATCTCTAGCTTAACACTTCCAAGCTATATCTAATCATTCTATCTCTAACTTTACACTTCCAAACTACACTTTACCATATCACCTCTATATTAACACTTCCAAACTACACTTTACCATATCACCTCTAGATTAACACTTTCTTGCCTATACTTCTCTTTTTCTCTAGATTAACATTTTACAATCTATACTTTACCATATCATCTATGGAATAACACTTCCCAGCCTATATTTCATGTTCCTGCTTCTGGATTAACTTTCTCTATTCTATACTTTATCCCTTTTGAGTTATTAATTTTTTAATCTCTTATCTATGAAATAAACACTTCCAAACCTAGAGTTTATGATCCCATCTCTGACTTTCCAACAAATACTTTAATATTCTATTTTTGGATTACCACTTTCAAACCTATAAATGACCCTAATATTACTAGATTACAATTTCCAAGTCCATATTTTGTTCCATCTATGGATTACAACTACAGCAAGTTCAAGGATAAACCTAGCAAAGAGTTATCTAATCTCTGCAACAACTAGAAATTTGTGAGCATAGTATGTGGAAAAACAGGTGTGGTGACTTGTGATATAGAATAAAAGAGGCAAGACAGTGTTGAAGTTAAAATAAAAATGAAAGGCTATTATCTGAGAATGACAAAAAGTTGATTGATTAGTGGAAGAACTATTATGTTGTAAAGTGAAAATTAAAGAAAACTACATGAATAACTAGTTAACTAAAAAGGTAAATAAAACAAGAGCAGAATTATGATCAGCAGACTGAAGAATGTAGAACAAAGATGAGACTTCTGCAGTGAATCTTAGCTGTCTCAAGATCAGTGCAAATCTGTTGGAAGAACAAACATTGGACTGCACAAATCTAGAAGCATCTCTATTCTATACATGACAGTGGTAAAGCAGTCTTCTATACTCTTTGTTACAGAAGTTGTGAAATCAAAGCTGTATCTCTAGCAGCTTGACCATCTCCTACCCACCATCTTCATGATAGTGCATCATCTTCAGAGTATGCTGGCTCTGGTTTAAATAAAACATCAAAGCTGTATCTCTAGCAGCTTGACCATCTCCTACCCACCATCTTCATGATAGTGCATCATCTTCAGAGTATGCTGGCTCTGATTTAAATAAAACATCAAAGCTTCTTCTGACTGTTCTTAAAACTAATCAGTATCACTTTCACTTTCTGATCCACTACTTTCTTCCATGTTTGCTATACTTTCTTCCCCCAACCCTTGAATAATTGCTCTACATAATATACTTGCATCCTTAGTGTGACACGTAACATAGCCCTTGTTATGAATCTCTATTTGACAACACAGAATACAATGACAGTGAGGTTGGTTATTATCTTATGTAATATTTCAATCTGTCTATAGAAAGATTCTGAGGGAAAGGTTCTATACGTAATCCCATTAAAACAATGCATCGTCATCAGATCCAATTGTCCCCATGTGGAATGAATATTTTCCAAAGATTTTAAGGATAGAACTTTATGACTTTTCTGCACATTTCATGAAAGCAGTTATATCTTGTATCTAAGTAAGTACAAACAGGAATTAAAACACTCGTAATGCAAAGTACAAGCATTTCAAAGGACAGATTTGTGGTTACAAATGGTCAAAATAATGAAGAAAGTGCCTTATTTCACAGTCATTCTTGCTCAACCTGTGCTGAGTAATACAGATTTCAAATGTAGAGGGGGGTGGAAGTATATCCAAGGTGATACAAGTAGGGTTAAAAATGAAATAACTAAAACATCTGAAAGGATGTTTGTAAGTGGGAAAGGAATTAAAATTTTATAACAAATATACCAACTTTTAATTCTGAAGCATTATAGATATGCATTATAGTCATTTTTGTAACATTACTACACCATTTGTAACAAATTATTTGCAAAAAAGCCTTTCACCATCTATTTGAAGATCATGGTAGACAGTTATAGCCACAGATGGTTCCTACACCACAGATAGTGAGAGAGCTAGTTGGGCACTCATAATCTCTTGAATTTAGGTTTGCAGGAACTGAAGGAAACACAGAAGAAAGACTCTTCATTGCAAAAACTTTGGGACAAAGCCCAGAAGAAAGCTGAACACAAAACAAAGGGGAAAGATACTTATAGAATACAGGACCAGATGGGAGTTCTATACCAAATCTATCAAGGCAACTATACAGGGGAAGTTAAACAGATCATAGTTTCAACAGAATACTGGACTCAAGTGAAAAAGTTGGCTCATGAATCAATTGTGGGAAGACAGAATCACCAGTACCTTCCATTAGCCGGGAGTCATCGGAGATGTGAGTAGACTCTGCAGGTCATGCGACATCTGCCAAAGGACAATACCTAGAGGGAAGGTAGCCAAAATGCCATTGGGGGAGATGTCTCTCATAGAAGAGCCATTCAGCAGAATAGCTGTGGACTTGATTGGGCCACTAGCGCCTGTGTCTGAGGAGGGAAACCGGTATGTTCTGACAGTAGTCGACTACGACACGCTATGTGGAAGCAACAGCACTGGTGAAGATAGAAACAGAGAGAGTAGCAGAAGCCCTCCTGGAGATATTTTGCAGAGTAGGCTTTCCAACAGAAATCATAAGTAATAGAGGGACACAGTTTCCTTCTGAACTGATGCAGGAAGTGTGCAAACTCATCAGCACTTGGAAACTCTTTATCACCCCATAAACTCCTAAATGTAATGGACTTTGCAAGAGAGTCAATGGAGTTTTAAAGAGTATGCTAAAGATGTGCCAAGAGAGATCACATAACTGGGGACAGGTACTTGCAGGCAGTATTATTCACTTATCAAGAAAACCCACAAGCAAGTACAGAGTTTTCACCCTTCGAGTTAGTGTATGGAAGAACAGTATGAGGTCTGATGCAAATATTGAAAGAGCTATGGATGGGAGTAGAAGAGTCAGAAGTAAGGAACACATACCAGTGTGTATTAGACTTCAGAAACTAACTGGAAGAGACCTGTGAACTTGCTCAACAGTTTGTATGCAGCTCAAGGTAGTCAGAGGTATTTTTATGACAAGAAGGCCAAGGATCAACGTTTTAAGGTTGTACAAAAGGTCATAAATCTGCTGCCTATAGACCACAACAAACCCACCCTGCAATGGAAAGGATCTTTTGAAGCACAGGAAGTACTCAACAGAATGGACTACAAGGTGAATGTGAACACCAAGATCTGCCATGCCAATCTGTTGAAGAAGTATTTTAGGAAAGAAGTAGACCTAATGGGTGCAGCTATTGAAACAGAGATAGATGTTGCAGGTGTGGCCATCATAGATCCAGAATCCAGACAGTGACTTTGTGTTAGAAGATGAGGACCTGCTAGACCTAAGACCACTAGATGGAGATGAAACATACAAAGATGTAAACATCAGCGAAGAACTGACTGGCATGCAAAATAAAGAGTTACATAAAGACCTACTGTGCCAGTACTCAGATATCTTCATGGATAAACCAGGAAAGACAGACATTGTGCAACACAAGATTGATACCACAACCAGGGATCCAGTCAAAGTGAAGCCCAATCAGATGCCTTATGCAATGAGAGATCTGATAAAGCAGGAAATTGAGGCAATGTTGAAAGCTGGAATCATCAATCGTTTAAATTCAGTCTACTGTTCACCAGTTATAATCGTGAAGAAGAGGGATAGATCAAACCATTTCTGCATAAACTTCCAGAAGCTGAACCTCGTGATAAAGTTCAGTACTGTTTGTTTGTTTGTTTGTTTGTTTCGGAATTTCGCGCAAAGCTACACGAGGGCTATCTGCGCTAGCCATCCCTAATTTAGCAGTGTAAGACTAGAGGGAAGGCAGGTAGTCATCACCACCCACCGCCAACTCTTGGGCTACTCTTTTACCAACGAATAGTGGGATTGACCGTCACATTATAACGCCCCCACGGCTAAAAGGGCGAGCATGTTTGGTGGGATGCGGATTCGAACCCGCGACCCTCAGATTGTGAGTCGAGCGCCTTATCCACCTGGCCATGCCGGGCTAGTTCAGTACTGAATCTATGGGCAAACCAGAGGCCATCATGGCAAAACTAGATGGGGCCAGGTTCTTTTCAAAGTAAAGGTTCTTGGCAAATCCCAATGGAGATGGGATCTAGAGAGAAGATAGCATTTATGACACCAGATTGATGTTACCAATTTAAGCGCATGCCATTTTGATTAATCAATTCTCCAACAACATTCAACTGCATGATGAGGGGGATTCTGCACACCGCCACCAACATCGAGCACTATGTGGATGACATTCTGATCCACTGCAAGATGGGAAGACCATCTGAAGAGACTTAGACAACTGTTCCAGCAAGTGAGAGCAGCAGTCCTCACCATCAGATCATCCAAGTGCTACATCGGATATCCTGTGCTGGAGTTTGATGGAGATAAAGTGGGGACCGATAGATAGCCATGGAAAAGGAAAAGATAATCCACATACAAGATACACTAACTCCGATGACCAAGCAAGTAAGATCCATCCTTGGATTAGCAGGATACTACAGGAAATTCATCCCAAATTATGCTGAAATTACTGCACCATTGACTTACCTGACCAAGAAAGGCTTGCCCAACAAAGTGAAGTGGGAACAACCACACCAAGTGGCATTCCAGAAATTAAAGAACATGTTGGGAAGCTCACCAGTTCTTAGAATGCCAGACTTCAACAAACCATTTATTGTTCAGGCTGATGCTTCGGACATTGGAATTAGGGCAGTACTCTTACAAGAACATGAAGATGGACTGTTTCCAGTAACATATATAAGTAAAAAGCTGTTAAATAGTGAGAAGAACTACTCCGTGATTGAACGAGAGTGTCTGGCAAGCAAAAAAAAAGTTAGAAGACCTACTATGCCAGTACACAGATATCTTCATGGATAAACCAGGAAAGACAGACATTGTGCAACACAAGATCGAGACCACAACCAGGGATCCAGTCAAATTGAAGCC
>NW_013669553.1:49500-55802 GCF_000517525.1 Limulus polyphemus | reverse complement strand
ATCCAAGTGCTACATCGGATATCCTGTGCTGGAGTTTGATGGAGATAAAGTGGGGAACTGACAGACAATCATGGAAAAGGAAAAGATATCTGCATACAAGATACACCAGCTCCAATGACAAAGCAGTAGGTCAGATCCTTCCTGGGGTTAGCAAGATACTACAAAAAATTCATCCCAAATTATGCTGAAATTACTGCACCATTGACTGACCTGACCAAGAAAGGCTTGCCCAACAAGGTGAAGTGGGAACAACCACATCAAGTGGCATTCCAGAAGTTAAAGAACATATTGGGAAGCTCACCAATTCTTAGAATGTGAGACTTCAACAAACCTTTCATTGTTCAGCCTGATGCTTCAGACTATGGAATTTGGGCAGTACTCTTACAATAACATGAAGATGGACAGTTTCCAATAATAAATACAAGTAAAAAGCTGTTAAATAGTGAGAAGAACTACTCCGTGATTGAATGAGATAGTCTGGCCATTATATTTGTCATTCAGAAATTCCAGAACTATGTATATGGGAAGGAGTTCATCATCCAGACAGACCATCAGCCACTTGAATACATTCAGAGGTGCAAGGTCGACAGTATGAGGATCATGAGGTGGCCATGGAACCTTCAGAACTATAGGTTCCACATTAAAGGGACTGCAAATGTTGGAAAAGACTTTGTGTATGAACTAAGAGCAGTCTTTGAATATAGTAATACAGAAAATTGTAAATATTTTATCTTGAAGAGAGGTTTATGGCATGATATAAAAGACTGTTTGGTTTAAATATTAGTGATTAATTTATATTTGTGAGTGAATAATTTATTATTGTTTAGTTTTTGTAATAATAAGAGTTAAAAGAAGACGATTGTATGAAGTTTTGTTAATAGTTCATTGACATTGAGAATATAGAAGGCGGACAGACGATTAAGTGATAACGATATAAATAGCAAGATGAGTGGGAAGCAGACAGATAATATCAAAAGCGAATATAGTTGGTGTGAAGTTACCTACCATAGAAGTGATAGGCCTAACAATTGACTTAGGATTAATGTTTAATATATTAGAGTGAAACTAACAGTAGAAAAGAAGATAAGAAAAAATAATTTTATTCCGTCAAAGCATGGTTCTAAAGTAATTGAATCAGCCTGAGTGCACTTTGACAAGAGGAGCAGAGGATATTCAAAAGAAAGAAGACCAAACAATTATGGTAGCTCATGCCACAATTTTAAGTGAATCACAGGGAATACTAGTGCGATAGAAATAAAGAAGATAGGTCGGCTTGTCAACTGAAATTCTAAAGTAATTGGATAGGCCTAAGTGGATATTTGACAAGAAGAAGAGAACTACATATATAGTATTTATATGTCCATAATATCTATAGTGTTGAAGAATTTATTGTACATATGTTACTTGTTCTGAATATATGTGTTATTTTGAAAACAAGTGAAGTGCATGATGTTTATCATTTAATTTATCGCTAACAAGTCACAGACACCTACTATAGAAGAATCCTATGCCCAACAACAACATACTATATATATTTATACTATTAAGAAATATAACTAAAGCCTTTTTATTTTGAAAGTTGGCAAAGATGAGAGTTTTAATTCTGACACTCTTTTCATTCCTTGGAAATGAAATTGAAAAAGAATGGTGCCAAACCCCAGGCATTTCATTTCATTCATAAGTTTTTTGGGATCAATGTTATACAAAAGTTTTCAAGTTTTCATAATAAGAACTGCATTCAAACCAAAGTTCTCCTAGATATACTAAAAAAATCTACTTGAAAATACCAAAATTGCTCTCATGGTTGATATGATTTCTGTAGCTGATCAATCACAAAATTAGCCCAATAGTGTTTGGAAACATCTCTGTTTCATGTAATAAGGTAATTCACCAATAATCTCTACAAGAATATTTGATACCATACTCGTTTCTTTTATGAGTACAGTTCCAACATTTTTAAGGCATACAAAGTTTTTCATATTACATATTAACAGTAAGTATTGAACAAATTCACTTGTAACATTCTGCAACACAGAAGAATGTATGTATAATAAACACATTTAAATCAGAAATTAGATAATTTCCACATTCTATAGAGTTATACCTAGTTTTACTTTCTCATAACAAACAGGTATGTTTATTCTGAACAATGAAAGACTGAAGAAATAACTTATATTTGACCTACTGTGCTACAAAAATACAGTCAATTCAAGATTTGGTGAAAATTAGAATATCTACACAACTATAATTTCAACTCAAATCTTAATCTTACGATATTTGCAAGAATTTCACATCATGTATTGCATAGCTTTGGAAGATTAACAAATAAAAATGTTCAATTGTTTCAAATCAGTTAACTAAACCTTTAAACACTGATAACGTAAATACAATTGTTAGACAGATGAACCACCAAAACTCAAACATTTCCCATTTTGCAGCAAAAATCAAATACTTACCACAGTTTAACTCATCAGAATAATCTCTACAGTCATACCGACCATCACACTTCTGTCTTTCATCAATACAACTTCTATCACCGCACTGAAACTGACCCTCTTGACAATCTAAAATAGAATATAATATACAAAGCTCCACAGCAATCACAAAGGAAGCTGGATAAGACTGTCAAAAATTATAATAATATAACTCCACACAACCTTTTCATTTTATGCTAATGATTTAGAAAGTAGAAGCTTTTTTTTTCTTTTTAACAAAACAAATTACAGCTGTTTATGAAATATGAACAGTTGAAAAACAAATGTGTAACAAACATTGCTGTGAATGTGAAATTATTATTAAACACACTGTGTGACCAAAAAAAAAAATACCTGATGCACAAATTCTTTAACAGTGTAAATAAACACAAGCACAAAATAAATATAACCAGCAAAAATGAGTTCTAAGCTTAAAAACTTGTAAAATCCATTTATATATAATGCAGAAAATGAAATGCTTCAGAACTTGCATATTTTAGGCACACTGTCAAGACAATTAAATATTCCTGAAACAAGCAGTTAACACATGTAACTACAATATAATCACTTAGAAGACTCCATATACCCAAAGTTCCACATCCAAAACCTTTCTGAAAAACACTATTATGATACTTCGTATAAAATAAAATAAGACTGTTTACCCTAAATTAAAAAATTCTTGATTATAACACAATCACTTCGAGGACATATTTATCTGCAGTCCCCATATTCCAATTCAGAAGCTTATTCTAAAGTGAAAATCTTTATCTCAGATGTCAGACTACTTAAGTTACACCATCAGAGCCACTTAATGGGCTTTCATTGGACACAAGACATATTACAGAAGACTTGTGTGAAAGTTTACCTTACAAACGGATAACTTGTCAAAGAACACAATCAATGAGCGTACTCAAAGCTAATAAATAGTATTTATATGTTCTATAAGTGAATTATACATTATTCTTTTATATTATTTTCATTACCAGTACTTGTCAGAATGCTTAATATATCTACTTCTATAATTATATATATATTTTTTTATTATAGAGAATATTTTGCACTATTAGCTTAGTAGAAGGATTTAGAGCTAACTTAAATCTCCTAAGTTGTCCAAACTCAAGATATCATTGGGTTTCCAACTGAAAATATTTATAGTGAGGTATAATATTTATAATATTATAATATTTATACCCAAATGAAGAAAAAATGCATTCTTATCTTCATAAGAGAAACACTAATCATTTCTGAACTGACATTTAGTTTTAATCAAAGTACATAGTTTACTCTGACTGGAAGTTAATATCATGTCGATTGAAAAAAAAAATACAGCCCAAACTAATTATTAATGAAAGATTTTATATTTAATGCTGTGAATCTGTGTATTTATTATTAAATATCTAAATTTTAAACAACCTATTCCAGGTTCGGTAAATATACATCAAATTGTCCTTTTAATAGAATAAACTGAAATACAATGTAGTTGGACTTTACACTACACTTAAGAGAAATTTTTTCAAGATGTATCCAAACACATAAAATAACTCAAACCAGAGATAAAAACAAAAGAAAAAACATGTGTCTGCAACAATACTACAGGCAGTTATAACTGGGACCCAATTTGAAATAACTGTTGGTGGATTAGTGTAAAATGAGCTCTTTCTAATGACTATATACATGTATATTTAGCAACTACATGTATGTTATAAAGCTCAAGCAAAAGTATAGAAGAAGTTTCACCCATTAGGGGTTCACAAACTTTGTTACTTGTTTCTACTCCATTTAGCTAAAACTTTGAAACTTGTGTGTTAACAGAGAAGTCAACATACTAAATTTTCTAAACCTACATCAACAGCACTGGCATTATCCAAGTCAAGATCGAAAGTGTGAAAATTGAGATTTTTCAAAGCTGGTAAGTCACATGACAATACAAAACTGAAATTTAAGAATTTTGTTTTAAAGGTTTCTTTAGAAATAAAGGAATGACAACATAAAACTTTGAATCATAACATACATTATAATGTTAATTTCATTTCACATATAATGATAGTAGAGTTGTTTAATTACATTTTGAATGTAACTCCGTGACTTTCACAGAAAAGTGTTTAAAAAGATAGCCATCAGGAAAGGGTTAACATCAACCATTTCTGTGGTAAAAGTTTTTCCACTTTTTGGTTTTTGATTTCATTGTGTCACAGCAGTTTTTAAGGTGATTTTCCCCACCATATCACTTCAGTCTTTTAAAAAAAAAAAATTTCTCAAAAAAAAAAAAAAAAATCCCTTAGTAAATAGTAATAAAACTTGTAACTAAAAATTAAGTAGAAAACTTTCACATATAGTGTAGAGGGTTGGGTTATTATTAAGCACAAAGCTACACAATGAGCCATCTGTGTTTTACCCACCACAGGTATCCAAACATGAATTTTAGCATAATGAGCCTGTAGACTTACTGCTAAACTATTAAGGAGATGGGGGGCTATACTTTAGATAAGATGATAGTCAAGGTTATATAAAAATACATCTCTATTACATTTTACATAGAAAGCACAATTATAAACTGACTAAGTCAAATAACTTATACAAAGCTTACCACAATCAGCTTCATCAGAAAAATCTCTACAATCAACTGTACCATCACAATGTTTTCTTTCATCTATACATGAACCATCATTACATGTAAACTGTGTAGAGGAACATCTTGCAGTACCTGGTTCAAGCAAAGTTATAAGCTAGATTAGAAAAAAAGTGGAGCACTTCTGACATTTTTACAAAATGACAGTAAAATGAGAGATAGTAATAAAAGAGAGAATGTCATAACTAACAATATTTTTGTAAAATAAGATGTGCTTATGTACACCACAAACACCGAAGTGAAACACTTGAAACTGGTGTCGCATAGAAGTTCCTTTTTCAACAACATACATCTCTAATTCATCAGTTTCATGTATAATCAATAGCAGTCCAAGTACCTACTTTACTTTAATATTTATGGATCTTGCAGTTGAACATTTTGTTTTGTTAGTTTTCCAAAATCTGTAGTGTAAAAAGACATTAACTTAGTGACAAGAAATATCCTCAGAGATCACAGAGTGATAAAATATTTAGTGTCATCTTCACATGGACTTTGATCCGACTAGGAGTTTTACAAAACTAACCATATGTGAAGTTTCCATACAGCAAGTAAATACTAACAGCTCAATAAATTTGTTGTGGTTTCACCATGTACCATCTGAAAATAACGTTACACATTAACGTCAGCAGAAAAAGTACTTTATAAAAGTGCCTTTTTTTTTTTGTCAGTTGTATTTTTATGAATGAGGTTATTAACTAGGAATAATGAATAAAGAGTAAAAATCCGCATCAACCAAATATATTATATTGAAACATCTTCCAAGTCAATGAGATGATTATTAAACTTCTGAAGACTGTATGTACTATATTTTTGTTGTATCCACAATTATTTTGATGTGTAACCAATATTTATATTGCAACAATTCTTCTCATACAAATATCTAAATATAAAAATTATTGGAATTTAAGTAACTAACAAATAGAAAATCAATTCATTGAAATATTGATTATACCAAAGATAAACCATCATTCTCAGAAGAACCACAACTTAACTAAATAATCATTGTAAAATACAGAAGAAAAAATATGCCGTATCAAAATTAACACTAATCTATAAAGATGGTTAATGCTATAGGGTCAGACGTATAATTACTGAAATACTATCAAGATTAAGACAAACAAAACCTAAGTTACTGTACACCACAACTTACCACAATCAACTTCATCAGAAAAGTCTCTACAATCAACTGTACCATCACA
>NW_013669553.1:47299-48500 GCF_000517525.1 Limulus polyphemus | reverse complement strand
ATTTATTAATGGCCCAAGCAAAGATTCTAAAAGCTTCTATATTTATGAGTTCATTACAACTGTATAGCATGTTTTTAATACTTGAATATGACATGGATCTCACATTTTTTTAGTCTTTTATACATTTGTAATGCCCTAGTAGTAGAACCTATATAAATTAACTTGCAGCTAACACACCTATATTGATACATGATATTCAATTTTTGATAGATAGATATTAAATATTTGTATTTAAAATACTATATTCTACACACTGCCTTAAATGTACATCTCAATTCTACTTGTGAATAATTCTGATGAGATATTTTTCTTAACAGATTTGTAATATTTATCACCTACTTTCTAGTATAGGGTAAAAAAAAGTTTTTGTTTATCTACTTCCCAAGTGAAGGATGTTGGACAAACCTCCTTTTTTGAATATTCAATATTCATGAGTAATTTTAATAACATTTTTTGGAAAAGCATTTGTTTATTAAAAATTCCTTAATAGTTTGTATCTTATAATGAAATACTCATGATTACTGGTTAACTTTTATACTCAATGAAGCAGTATTTTTTTATCAAGATTTTCTTGAAAGATATTAGTATAAAACTTTCAAAGTTAAAATATAATCCTGTAAATGTCTTATTTATGGAAAATATTCAGTTTTTCATCATTGTTATAAAGAAGAAAAGCTAAAAAAAAAGGAAATTTGTGATTATGTGGTGTTTAAATTGAGATTGTTTAAAAAGAACTGGAATCAAAGTAAGAGAAATTAGCAAACAAGAAACCTCACAACCCACGTATTTTTAAAGGGCAGACCTTTCTTATTCAGGATAATTTGGCTTTCACAACTGAAGAAGGAAGATCTACATTTGAAAAGTGCTCGAGTTATCAGGTTTGTAATTTTGTAAAATATATGAAGAACCACAACTTAACTAAATATTCATTGTAAAATACAGAAGAAAAAATATGCTGTATCAAAATTAACTCTAATCTATAAAGATGGTTAATGCTATAGTGTCACACGTATAATTACTGAAATACTATCAAGATTAAGACAAACAAAACCTAAGTTACTGTACACCAGAACTTACCACAATCAACTTCATCAGAAAAATCATTACAGTCAACCCTGCCATCACAATGTCTCCTTATATCAATACAAGACCCATCATTACATGTAAACTGAGTAGAAGAACATCTTTTTGAAGGATCTAG
>NW_013669553.1:38950-46352 GCF_000517525.1 Limulus polyphemus | reverse complement strand
GCCATTTAATAATATGTGAATTGAACAAATACAGTACAGAATGAGAGCTGGTTAGTAATTTGTGAATAAAGAAGTTGGAATCAAAATCAGATAAATGAAAAACAAATTTCACAAATAAAGTATTTTTGAAATGCAAGTCCTGGTTTTTTCTTAAGGATAATTTGGAATTCAAAACTAAAGAAGGAAAGTTGACTTTTGAAAAGTGCTTGAATTATCAAGTTTCTGACTCTGTAAAAAATTTGGTTAGTAATGAGAGAATGCAATGTGATCCCTATATAGTAATGTTCTACTGAATGAAACACGAGTTGCCTCAGATTAAATTTAATTATGAACAGTTATGTATAGAAAATGAGCCTTTAAGTAAAATACTTCAAAATGTCATGTAGAGGGACATTCCGTTAATGAATATACATCTCTAATGTATTACTTCCAAATACAATTCAAAAATTAAAAGACCTTACTTTCATGTTTACAACTCAAAGAGATATATTTTCTTAATTTCTACGAATTTATAGTGTGAAAAAAGTAAATTACTTCTGTGAGTAGAAATTTTCTGGAGAATTAGACATTTGAATGACAAACATTTTTAAGTAAAATATATAATAACATATTTGTATTAATTTTTATCCAATTAAGAGTCTTTTATTCTATTTTCTTAAGACAAATCTGTTTATAGTAATGAATGATGAGGCCCCATTATAGTTATTTTGGTCTTACATTGCAGTATCTACAAATGCATATTTACTGTGATAACTTTTGTTAAAATAATGTTTTTGTCGTTAAAACTAATATCAGATATATTTTTCAGGAAACGAATTAACCTTAATTAATACATAAATTTTTATGCATACAAGCACACAGCAAAATTAATTATTATGTAAAACATTCAAACGTTTTCTGGCAATTATTTCAATCAAACAAATAATGTGGACCATAAACAGTATTTATTTCTGATGTTTTATCAAGATTGAGTTTTTACAACTTTAACCATTATCCATTAGTATTACAAATGTCTAAATATAAAAATATGACTGAAATTAATTAACTAGCAATTACAGCTGCTATGGTCAGGAAACAGTGAAACATTGTTATAACCATTACAAGTTCTTGCAACTTCTGTATGACTAGTAAAATAAAATTGTAATATATCATACTGAGTTAAAGTGGCCAACATTCGTGGGCAAATGCAACATTTCTCTGCTACACTTGGCCAGTTTTGACACCATAAACATAAGGAAGAACACATAAAATTGAAAACTGTCTATATCACTGATGGGACCTGCAAGCAGATATTTTTGTATCAAATCCCATGTAATTTGGTTGAAATACAGAAGAATAATTCACAAAATCCCCAAATTGTGCTTTTCTTGCTGAAAAATTGATCAAAAGACAAAAATTCCAAAATTTTCTATATTTCTCTTTGGAATCTGTAAAAAAAAGTATCTTTCTACCATATCCCACGTAAACTGGCCAAAAAACAGTGGAGTAATTGTTAAAAAAGCCCAACAATTATATTTGTTTTTTGTGGTATCTTGATTCCCCTATAATTACTAAAAAATGAGCAAGTGCACCATTTTTTAAATATATGTAAAGGACCTGTAGAATAGTATGCTTCAGATAAGTCCCATGTAAATTGGTCAAAATATGGCCAGGTAATTAACCTAAACCCCAAAAATTATGCTTTGTTATGAGCTCTGACCCCCCCCCCCTCCCCCTAAAAAGAAATGAACCATCACTACATGTAAACTGTGTAGAGGAACACCTTTTTGACGTTTCTATAGAGCATGCAAAGTTATTAGTCAGAATAAGAAAAAGAAGGCCATTTAATAATATGTAAATTGAACAAATACAGTACAGAATGAGAGCTGGTTAGTAATTCTAGAAACAAAAAAATCACACTGGAATCAAAGTAAGATAAATTAGCAAACAAGAAACCTTTTGAAAGGCAGACCTTTCTTATTCAAGATAATTTGGCTTTCACAACTGAAGAAGGAAGATCTACCTTTCAAAACTTATCAGGCTTGTAATTTTGTAAAAAATATGATTAGTAATGAGAGAGTGGAATGTGTCCAATAATTTGTGATAAAACAGTACCATATATTATAACTAACTAAAATATCAACACGAAATGGATATGAAAAGTAAAAACATATGTTAGCACACAACTTACCACAACCAACTTCATCAGAAAAATCATTACAGTCAACCCTGCCATCACAATGTCTCCTTATATCAATACAAGACCCATCATTACATGTAAACTGAGTAGAAGAACATCTTTTTGAAGGATCTAGAGCATGCAAGGTTGTAAGGTGGAATAAGAAAAAGCTAGAAGTTTCCAAACAATTGATCTACACAGTTAAATGATTACAGAATGAATATTTGTTTTAAAAAAGAGAAAAAGTAGATTAAATATTTCTGAAATTATATTTTTTCGTTCATAATTTAATCTAAAATAATGTTACTTCTCAGTGTTTTTGGAGCTCAACTCTATATATTCATAAAATGTTCAATATTGTTATAACATAAATGGAGTTCTTCTATGATATATGAATGACTATAACTGAAGTCACCAATCTTGTCATGATACTAGTTTAGTACTAAAAATATGACTACTTTCCACTAAACTACTTCATGAAAAACTTTATTTTAATCCATAATGAAAGCAATTAGGATTAAAAATAGGTTTCAAATACAATATATAATAACCCTACTAAAATAATTTCAAAATGAAGACTCGATGACAAACAAAACCTAATTTACTGTACACCACAACTTACCACAATCAACTTCATCAGAAAAGTCTCTACAATCAACTGTACCATCACAATGTTTTCTTCTATCAACACATGAACCATCATTACACATAAACTGTGTAGAGGAACACCTTTTTGACGTTTCTATAGAGCATGCAAAGTTATTAGTCAGAATAAGAAAGCCATTTAATAATATGTGAATTGAACAAATACAGTACAGAATGAGAGCTGGTTAGTAATTTGTGAAATAAAGAAGTTAAATAAAGAATCTAGAGCATGCAAGGTGGAATAAGAAAAACTGAGCATTTTTACTTCATATATTTGATACATGCAATTAGTATCAGAAAAATATCAATCAACAAAAATTATATTTTTTCATTTTGCTTTTTTCTATGAATGGTAAAAATGTTCCATTAATTTTTACAAAGTTGCAAGTATAATGTACGGTTAATTCAGTTAAGATTACTTTCTTCAGATAACTCTTCATCGCTTCAATGTTACAAAGAATCAATGAAGCATTTATTTTCATGAATGAAACCCTCAATTTTTTTAGTTATGTTGTTGTTAGCATTTGAATAAAAGGA
This sequence comes from Limulus polyphemus, assembly GCF_000517525.1. Taxonomy (NCBI): domain Eukaryota; kingdom Metazoa; phylum Arthropoda; class Merostomata; order Xiphosura; family Limulidae; genus Limulus; species Limulus polyphemus. The sequence goes on along the minus strand of NW_013669553.1, from coordinate 43,012 downwards.
AACATACATGTTGACAATTTCAGAGTTTTTGCTAACTGTGGTTATTTATATCAGATGTTCTCTATCAACATAAGATTTAAATTTAGACAATTTTTACCCAAAAACTAAAAATATTAAATGTAACTTAAACGTGCTGTTGGATATACAAGACTTTTTAATGTAACTTAAACTTGCTGTTGGTTATACAAGACTTTTTAATGTAACTTAAACTTGCTGTTGGTTATACAAGACTTTTTAATGTAACTTAAACTTGCTGTTGGATATACAAGACTTTTTAATGTAACTTAAACTTGCTGTTGGTTATACAAGACTGTTTAGTGTAGGTAGTAGTAACTTATTTATTCTGTGAGTTAATATTTCATGATTGTTTAGTTTTTTTTCCATAATAAGAGAGTTAAAAGCAATTATGTTAGAGACAATAGTTATGACAAGTTTGGTTATGTAACTTTGTAAGTCATATGTTGTGTTTGCAATTCACTAGTGTCAAGGCTATAGAAAATTCTAGAGGTCTCAGTAATAAACATAAATAGCAGTAACCAAAGGAGTGGAAGCGTACTAAAAGTAAACTCAATTAACATCAGCTAATCTTAAAACAGCCGCATATTTCTTTCTTTTATACTTTCATCCAAAACTACAAATCACATTATGTATAAAAAAAACTTGTATATAACTAACTGAATAACTATTTCTCAATACTGTTATTTATTAGTTAACAAGTTGTGAAGTAATTTAATTTCAACTTTAAATCTTCAGAAATTAATTTCAAACAGATACCTACTTCAGAAATATTTCAAGCCTTTTGAGTTGCTCTGATACTGTCAACAATCATGTGACTTCAAATTCTGAATGTCCTTGATGCAATGCAGAGCATATGTCAGAATTCTCCATTTTTCCCACCTTCTGTGTGTTATGATGTGCATGCATTAGGAGAATGTAAATAAGCCCTGTTTTCCCACTATAAGCCAGATTCTTTGTTTATAGTCGTGATGATACAATTTATTTCTCCTTGTTGTGAGTTGTGGGTGGGAATGTATTTCAGTGATAATTACCTGTTTGAAATTCATTTTTATCCTGAAAGTGTAAAATTCAAATAAAATAGACTTACCACTGAAATAATAAAAGCCAGAATACCCACACTAAAACGAAGGAGAGAATGGGTGAGTATCATGAAAAATGCTGATTCCACAAAAGTAAGGCTCTGGGGCAGGAAGGTAAAAACCTAGACCACAACAAAGGAAGTAATTGGCCATCTGGAGTTTGAGTAGAATCCAGAAACAAAATAAAAGAATAAGAGTCAATGAATTAGATTCATGGAAGAACAGAGTGGAAAAGATCAGCCTCAACAATCAAAGTGAGGACCCTCAAAATTTGGATTCATCTAGATCTTTTATGTTCTCCTTGGCTCTCACTGAATAGACCAATTTCATAAATTGGCCAACCTTTTTTGGAGTAGGATGAAAGGATGATCTTAGACTTTGGAGTATGTGCAGTCTTTAGTTGTTATTGGTTCCCTTTACTAGGAATTTTACATTGCAGATACAGGACAACACCTTGGAATGTGCAGTGCTCCACGTATTCTGTTATTACTGGATGTCCAGTGCAAGAGGGCACCTTGCTGAGAAAAATGTCGGATGGGCTTTACAACTTAAGGACAGTGCAATGGAACTACCAATTAACATGAATGGAAGAAATAAAAAGATATAAGGTGATCCCTATCCCAGATGGAGATATGAGACATCATATGGATAACAGGTGTCTTGTCCCTGATGTCTCAAATGCTATGCAAGTATGTGAGAAAGGTACCTGCCAAGAAATCAGCCATCAGACCGCATCCTCTCCATTTAGAGAGAGCATTATCTTCCTACTGTCCTCTACCATAGAGGGATGAATTTTGTCTAGAAGAAACGTATACGTGAAAGTCCCGACTCTACAAATCCATAACAGTCTTGTATTTTAAGGAAAGATAGTGATCATCTTGGTAACATCATGATAAACAAGAAGGATCAATTGTACAAGCCAATTTACTGATGTAGCCAAAGCAAAGAAATATGATTCATTGTAAACAACCTTTTCCAAGCCATCGTGGAATATTTAGTATGTGTAATATAACAATGAACATATACATTCGTCAATATAATACTGAGGATCAGACAGGGTGGGTAAGACAAATGAAAAACAGTAGTTACCTTCTCTCACAGCTCAAGTTTAGGGAGTAAGCATTAGCTAAGTACAAGGAAGAGTCCTTCTCAGAAAACAAGGTACATGAAGGGCAGAGTTATCTGAATGTTGTTAGGTATACATGACTGTTTTAATTTAAGTAAAGCATGAGTGTCAGATTTAGTTATTTTTTTACAAGAGATAGTTTGTTGCAGGTTTGTTTATATAGCTGAATTATATGGGTTAGTTCAATTTTTTGTGAACTGGTGCTTGTTGTATTATTGCATCATGTTACTAGAACCATCTATTATTGCATCACAATATCTTGTAGTGCATGGAAAATACTAAGCCTCAATCAGGCTATTATAAATATGCATCCAAAATGTACTTCAAGTAAGACAAAGTTAGTGAGAGGTATTATCAAATAGATCTACACTGCAAGTTTAGCCATAAAGAGATATAGTGGTTGTTTTTTAAAGTGAAACTATTGTAGATTGTATTGTGACAGAGTAGAGAAGAATAATTTGTATTGTGAATTGTGTTCTAATGTAACTAAACAAAACTGTGTGGACTTTTGACAAAAAAAAAAAAAAAATTTAAAGCTATGGATACACCAGTGGTAACCAATGGTGTAACGTAAGTGAAATTATCAGCGATTGTATTGTAATAACAGAGCAGAGGAGAATAATTCAGCTTGTCAATTGTCTTCTAAAGTAACTGAACCAGCCTGTGTGAACTTTGATGAAAAGAGATGATTACTTAAATCTCTGGATACAAATGTGATGACTAACTGTGTAACGGATATTTGTAGACATGTTTGTCTTGTTTTAATATATTCTTTTAAAACAAGTGGACTGTGTGTTGTTTGTTTATTGTTGACAGACACCTACTGTAAAGAATCCTGCCCCAATCAGCTACATGAAAGATGGTAGTGATTTATGGGTAAGTTGATGCAAGTTTTGCACTGCATCAAGAACATTTAGAATATGAAGTCACATAGCTGTTGAAAACACAAAAGCAACTCAACAAGAAAGTAGTTAGTATTTCAGAGATAAGTCTGCCATATTAAAAATATTTATATATCTATAGCATTTATTTTTGAAACAAAAATGGTTTAATATGCAACACAGATGACCCATATCACTTATCTAATATTAAAAGCAGAATAACAGAAACTGTTAAGAAAGAACTTCACAAAAGTTTTGTTAATATGTTAAACACAATTATACCCCCACCCCACAAACATACTATTGTTATGATTTTTCTCCAAATCAAAATAAACATTTGTCAAATCAAACTAACTTATTCTTTGTAACTTACCACAATCAACCTCATCAGAAAAATCATTACAGTCAACCCTCCCATCACAATGCCTCCTTATATCGATACAAGAACCATCTTTACATGTAAACTGTCTAGGGGAACATCTTGAAGAATCTAAACCATGCAGAATTGTTAGACAGGTTAAGAAAGAGATAGATATTCTGTTGTTTAAGAATAAATAAAAAGCATAACATTCATCTTAACATCACAGAATGCACAGTGGTTAGTTAGGAAAGGTTTAATAAATACTTTGTATTCAGTGTAGGGCACATGCTACTTCACTTCATTTTGCTTATAGATAAGTTTAGACTGTCATACAATTCTTCATACTAACATCTAGAAAGTTATATCCACAAGATAATCCATAAAAAATATTAACATTTGTGTCTGATATTTATTGATCTCTATATCAAAGTTGTTGCTTTCCTCAGACTTGTAATGCAAGAATAATCTAACAAGAGTATTAAAAAATTATTAATTTTAAAATCAAGTAGGGATCCTGCTATAAAAAGTAATGAAACAAGAATTAAAACCACAAATTTATAAAATTTAATCCCCACCTTGGATTAAGTTTTATAAATT
>NW_013669553.1:19337-38371 GCF_000517525.1 Limulus polyphemus | reverse complement strand
AATATAATGTTAATAAGTAACAGTAAGATCAGAACAGTTTGTTATTTTCATAGCTAGAATCTTATTTTTTTCTTTTATTTCGCTCTGAATTTGCTTTTTTTGGCAAAAGAACTCTCAATAAAGTGAACTGCTCAGTTTGCCCCTGAAGAAGAAAGGTCCATCTTTACTTTCAAAAACACTCAGGTTATAGGTTATTTTCCATTTATCATTTTGTATCAAGACTTCTTGAACCTATGTGTTTGTCTGACTACACACACACACACACACACACACACACACACACGTGTATATGTATGTATCTTAAAACACATTAACACTGGTTGTTACAAATACTGCAAATCATCATTTTGATACCCTTTTGCATCATTTATGACAAAAGGAATAATAACAATTGCATCAGAAGTTTTTTTTGATTTATCGTAAAGAGAATTATAATACAAATAACAAAATGTATCTACAAGCACTAGTTACAAGCTTCTGAGACTTAATACAAATAACAAAATGTAACTACCAGCACTAGTTTCAAGCTTCTGAGACTGACCTACAAGAATTCCCATATTTAAGCTAAGGTATCATATTTATATCCTTTTTTGAAACTGTTATCCAAACGTAAACAACTGAGTTAGAGATGATTAATTGTGGCTAACATTATTAACAAACTCTCATTTAAGAAATACCAAACATTATGAAATAGCTAAACTACTCACAAATATACATTTGATGTGGTACTATAGTCATATGCTGTGTTACTAACAAGATTGTTCAGTAAGTAAAAACAGTGCGAGATTATATGGAGGCAAAGAAAAATGATTAAGTTAATTAATGTCCACCACAAATCACCAAGGGGTTGAGCAACGAGAGAAACAAACGTATGTAATCTTGAAACTAAATCATTCATTTTGCCCTACTCAATGACAAACAAGTTGCATGTTATCAAAATACTACATATTGAAGGCATGACGAAAATATTTCTAACAACAACAAAGTATATGAATTTACTGTGACATTTTCATGTTCACATATACTAATGCTGATATTTTTCATTCAATTTTAAAAATGTAAAATGAGTAGCCTATAATAAAACCTTTAACTTATAAAACCATTCCTGCCATCACAATATTTTTCTTCTATCAAACTGATTTACCAATATATGTACTTTATAGAGGAAAAAACTTGAAACATCTTGACCATGCTAAGTTATTAAATACAACAAAAGTATGGTATACTGACTGTTTTGACAGAATTGATCCAAAAACGTAGAAGCATAGAAAATTAAAATTTGTTAGTAGGTAAAGAAATACTATAATGTACATAAATTAAATACTAATTACATTGCTAACACCATTTTGTTTTATCAATTAATTCTCTAAATGACAAAGGAAATGGTTTGGAGTTTTTTTTATGTGAGGCCATACAATCTATCTGTACCAAACAGTTGGTTATCTTTCATAAAACAATATAGCAAAAATGTCTATAATCATAGGAAACGAATATATGGGAAATTGTGACTTGAATGTCACACTGCTCACACATTGGCAGACCACTCTCTAAAATGTAAAAACAATGAGTAATTAGACTGTGACCAACGCAGAACCTTTAGAGAACAACTTCGTCCAATTTCTGTGCAAACTACATGGCCAATAGTTAAGAGTAGAATTTATGAGGAATATGTGGGAAATTGTGACTTGAATGTCACACTGCTCACACATTGGCAGATCACTCTCTTATATGAAAAACAATAGAGTAATTAGACTGTGACCAACGCAGAACCTTTAGAGAACAACTTCCTCCAATTTCTGTGCAAACTACATGGCCAATAGTTAAGAGTAGAATTTATGAGGAATAACTTAACAAATGTTGTTAATTGCAAATCAACTGTCTACTGATAATTGGATTGAACTCCAAATGTGGAATAGGCAAGGCAGTGATGCTGCCAATAGAGGCTGATTTGCCTATGATTTCAAAAACTTGTTCTTTTGGTTTACAACAAGGCCAGGAATTTAGAAAAACTGGATAGGCAGGTAAGAGTAGAAAATGGACCAAATAAGTTGGGTTGGACAGGTTGGACCTGATATTTAGATACTCCAAACTCTTCAAAAAGCTAAATGACTTTGTAAATTAATGTACTGCTTAGCTTCAATGTAATATAGAGCAAATGAGATTGCATACAATTCAGCAATCTGTAGAAAAGATCCTGTGAGCAACTACAGAACTACAAAAAAACATGGCAAAAGCCACAGTGTCACTTAATGTTCAGCCACTGTAAAAATGAGAATGGATGAATGGCTCAAAACATGTTCTAAAGATAAGTCTATACTTCCCATCAAGGATATAAGACTTATTCAGATGACTCAATAAAAAAACAACTGTATGGAAGCATGAATTAATCAGATTCAGCAATATCATCTAAAGTCAGACCCACCTCAGTCAACTTTGCCTGGATGTGAATGCCAGACCATCTATTTGCAAAATGAAGACCCCAACAAGGCATGGAGATACACTGCCACATAAGATGCCATGGCAGTGATCAGAGCTTTTTTAGCATACTACAAAGAAAGTTGCAAATATCTGAGTTGAAGTGGAGTTCACAAGTCTTTATGAACAAATTCTAGACTAGAGGTGAGAAAAGACTTTGTACAAAGTCAGTGTCTTTACTGTGAAGAATGAAAGTCAAGTTCATTGCAAAAAGTCCTAAGAGCCTTTTTTCAGCTACCACAGAAATAGATAAAGCTCAGAATTGGGGTACAATCTCTGATTGCAGCAGAAATGCATGCAAAAAGTCTAAGATGATGAAAATGTTAAGCCATTTGCTGTAGTCCACTCACACAACTTACTGAGGGCAGTTCGATAAACAACAGGAAACCTGAAAGTCTTGGACATACAGGCTGTTTGCAACCATTAAGAGAACTGTTCAGTGATGACATTGATCTTGTTATTATAACCTCTGACACTTACAACACAGCCCTTGGGTACTCTGAGCTCCTGTGTGAAAGATCGGGATTGTTTTTATTCTAAATGGACCTGGAATGATTTCTGTTAAAAATTAAGACAACCTTCTGTAATACACTGATCCTCCAAGTGGCATTATAAGCCTTTTCAAGACAAAAGAAAAAGAAGAAGATAGAAACAAGATACTCTCTAATAAGAAAGACTTCCTTGTCAAAACATGGTGGTGGATTGTCATCTGTGGAAACTACAGAGGAGAGGAGTATTAACCATTCTCTCCAGATTTTACATATAACTAGTCCAAGCAACAGGCCTACAATTAGAAGAAACTTTCCAATCCTTGCTGGGCTTAATAATAACCCAGGCCTCACAACCATTGTTGATGCCAATAATATAGAAGTATAGGGATCTTAAGCAGCAAGTGGAAGAAAAAAAAGAAACCCCTATCTGTATTTGAAGCAGAGATTGTCTGCTAAAACCAGAGACAATGTTGTTACATACTGTAATAACATAATCTAATCAAGTTTTACAACTATCTTTTAAGTAAATTACATATACATTTTCCTTAGCATATTTCTGAACATCTATATATATGCTCATCAACCCATTAAAAAACCTTTTATCAGAATGAACTCAAATAATAAGAAAAAAACTCCTTCCATCAATGTACATATTCATATGAAAAACCTTCTACATTTTATCATTTGCAATATAAGGAAGCAATATAAGTACAGTTAGTAATCCCACTTAGTTAACAAAATTCTTAACCTGCAAGTTGTGTTTATTATTTAGATTTGTATAACTTATCTTTCAAATGAAAAATTACAATGATGCAAAAAACGTTGAAGATATTTACTTAGAAAATATTAAAAGCTTTTTTTATTTATGATGATGCAGTCTTTTTAACTATGATGAAAGACATTGTATTTTTAGAGACCTATAAGAATACACATTTCAAGATAATGAAAGAGAGTAATTTATAACAACGGCTGCTGTACATGGTACACAATATGATCTAATAAATAAGCAAGAAATGGAAACCTGAACTTGTGCTTTTTGGAAAAAGTATGGATTGAAAAATAAAAAACAAATTCAATCCAATCTTTCCACACAAGAGGCATCTCTTCCATCTTGCTACATTAAAACTTAGATTAAATAAAGGGTTAGCTGTGTTAACAATGGCTGCTGTACATGCTACACAATATGATCTAACAAACAAGCAAGAAATGGAAACCTGAACTTGTGCTTTTTGGAAAAAGTATGGATTGAAAAATAAAAAACAAATTCAATCCAATCTTTCCACACAAGAGGCATCTCTTCCATCTTGCTACATTAAAACTTAGATTAAATAAAGGATTGTGTTATTTATTCTTCAATTGGTTATATGTAGTTGGACTATTAATGTTATAAAGTAATCACTTTCCCAAAAAGATTTATTATGTACCCTGTGGAACATAATTCCCTCTAAGCTAATCCTTATTTTAGACTGAGTACTTTAAATAAATTTACACCATAAGAATAAGGTGCAAGACCCCAAAAATCCTATAAAAACATACCACATTTCTCTTCATCTATGCCATCAGAGCAATCAGGAATGCCATTACAACGTTTGCTTTGACTTATACAGCTACCATCTCGACAGATGACATCTCCAGGCTTACAAGCAGATATAACTAAGAAGTGCAAAACACATATGGAAATAACTCAATTCTTTTGAAGCTCATACATTCCTATACAATACTAGAATAAATTATAAAAAGTTTTTAAAAAAATTCACTATTTATGCTATTTAAAAAGTTTGGTGGATAGTTATTGACCAATCTTTTTTTACTCCCTTCTTCACGTGAAGAAATCTGACAAAGAGACTGCTGATACCCGATTAAGTGACATATTTCTATCAAGTTTTTTTATAACTATTTCTGGTGTTTAGAATTCACAGTTGATAGCTGGATTTTTAATCGTTAATATTTTACACATCATAATTTTATCATTGGATTAGCACAGCTTTCTGGATAATCTGTAGCAACAATATAAATGAATGGTTTTTCATAAACTGCATCTATATTTACCAACTAAGATTTTGTAGCAGATAAATGTATCTGTTCACACAGTTTGTTGCCAAGAGGTTTTGACCAGAATTTTTACAGATTTTATATTGCAAGTTTTCTGGGTTTCTTACACAAAGATATACAAGATTCTTTAACTTACTTAAACTGAATATTTTGAAAAAAATATATATACTTTTTTAGTAAATGGTAATATGGACCTTAGTAGCTATTTGCTTAAAAAAGTCTGTAGGGGACTTTTATGGTGGAAAAATTTATGTTAACAAGTTAGGAAGGTAGAAGAATTGAATTTAACAAGTTTATTGTGAGCTGTTAAGTGCAGAGATAGAGAAACACTTTATACAAAGTCGATGTGAAGAAAAGTTTCATCTAGCATGTCTGAATGCAACTGTGAATCATCAGGTGATATGGGGATGCATATCTAACCAGAGTGTGGGTTGCCTACATTTTGAGAAAGGCACCCTTAATGCTGACAAATACATTGAGATCTTCAAGTCCTGGTCAAAGCCAACAATTTGGGGATTACTTCGGTGGAGTTGACCAGTGCACATTCCAATATGACTCAACTCCATGCCACAGGGTATAAAAGGTTGGTAATATTCATACACTATGCTGTAGGTAATAAATAAAAATAAAAGTTTACTCTATGTGTATTGAAAAGACATTAAGTTTTACTTTATTGCTTCATGTGAAGGACTATCTTTGAAGGAAGAGGATCAAAACATTACTGTAACAAGCCCAGATCTCAACCCTATTGAAAAACTGCTGGAAAAAAATGACTAACAAAGTGCAAAAAAAGAGACTGAGAAGCACCTTGGGACTACAGGAAGACCTAATCGACATGTGACCTTGCGACCTCACCCCTGCCACCATTTGTTCCCTCTTGCACTCTATACCACAGTGATTTCAAGCAGGTATGAAGGCCAGAAGTGGCAAAACAAAATATCAAACAAGAAACATACTCTGTGACCACTTTTTTGTCAATCACATTAGGATAGGAGTATTATCTTGAAATCTAAGTTTTCTTATTCAAAAAAATTTTTTTTCGTATTTGCCATGTATTTGTTGACCAACTGCTGCAATACTTTGTCATGTTTGGTGTTAATAAATGTGTGAGTGTGTGAGCGAGTGTAATACTAGTTCCGATACTTCCACGATGCAAAATGTTATAAAAATTACAGAAACCAAGAAAACTATGAAAAACGTTGGGTGATTCAATAACTTTTTTCACCACTGTAAATAAGCCAAACAGTGTCATTTTTGAAATATCAATCAATCTTGATAATTTTACTTAATTCATCATTTGCTAAACTTCAGATATGTCTACTCTTCATCAAGTTTCTAAAGGAAAAAGTTTCGTAATTGGTGCATTCAAATACAAAATTATCACAAGATATCTGTAATTTTCTGAAGATAATAATGAAATGCTATAGTTTGTCACATTGTCTTTTTTTTTTTAAGATTAACATAACTGCATACATAAGAGCACAGTAAGACCTTCCAGCATTTGATGCTTTTATCTGATCTGTCATTTAATGGCATATAAAAAGGTTATACAAACTCACTAAAAATGAACAGTAAGCTCTTTCCAAACAAAGGAACGTATAATTATTGAAACAACAAAAAGAAGCAAGTTGTGTGTGGAAATAATACCTCTAAGTATTGAAGAAGTCAAGGAAGATACAAGAGAGTTCAAAGTATCTTTGCTTTATATAAATTATGGGATGGTACAATACCCCAAAATATTTTATGAGTTATACACATATATATTTAAAATCAATGTATTGTTCTGGTTTCTCTCAGTATTCATTGTTTTCCTCATGAAATTAACATATATTAACAATAATTTATTCCTAACTGCTAATTCTAACAGGTATCACAGAAACAAATTCTGCTATTCTCCACACTTCACTCTGTTCATTAACAGTTCATCCTTCAAACAAATATCCAGAATATATATTTGTCCAACTAACCAATCAATACAAGTCTCTCTGCAAATTCATAGCATCTTTAAGCAGCCAGTCAGACCTTAGATTATTATATCATCAGAAAATCTAACCAATTTCCTGACTATACCCTCATCAAAATCATTAATGCAAATGCAGAATAAAAATAGTCTCGGCATACAACCCCCAAAAAATACCATTTTTAACACCAATCCACTTAATCTTCATTAACATCACCTTTGTTTCATCCCACCCAGCCAACCTTAAGTCCAGGTAAATAACCTATTTCCCATCTTACATGTAGGTAAGTGTTTCAAACTTGGAGTAATGTTAGCCATACTCCCTGTCCAATGACCTACCAAAAATGAAAGAAAATGATTCTGTAATCTGGTCCTTAACCTCTTATATCTCTAGGATAAATATTTTCAGGCTAAGGACACTATTATATTGTAGAGTCTCATTTCCACCAACAAAAATTATAACCCCATCTTTTAATGATCCATGTTCCATTGTTGTACATCTTATCTTTAACATATCTAAATAACTTCTTACTGTTAATCCTAACATTATATACCAACTATTCTTTACAAGTATTTTTTGCTATCTAATTTTCTCTTTAAATATATACCTAACTCTTCCATAATGCTTTAAATCTTTTTTTCCTGGCACATTGATCTAAAGTTTCATAAATCTATAAGGTTTATCTCAAATTTTAAACCTTATATTTATATTAGGTCAATTAAGATTGTATCTCATAAAAAATCACAATTATCACGATTTAGAAGCAACATATATCTTCAAAACCCTCCCTTTTAACTCAGCTGGCCAATCAACTAAAGCTAATTTTCTTCACAGCCTCAAAGTTGGCTCTCTGAAAACTTGGAACTAATATTGTATTATCCTTCAAGTTTATATGTGCCAAAACATAAATGTAATAAAACTGTTGTTACTCAACCAAACACTCCCCATCTTCAACATCAGTAACTATATTCTCATTAGAGCTTCACAACAATTCCAGCATTGAATCCACCTTAGCTGGTTCCTTGGCGAAGAATACAATCTTGAACCAACACCAGAAACCCTGTTAGCAGTGGCATACCAAAGGTATGGCACGTACCCTGGGCACCACTTGAAATGGGGGTGCCACTGAACAGTTTCTATTAAAGTCAGACAAGCCATCCTCAGATAGTGAAAAAAGAATTTTCTTCAGATGTATGATCTGTCTTTGATTATCATGGGTGAGAAGCACTAGGATGGCCGGATTGTTAAACTACTTATATAAATTATTAGGTAAAAATACAGTGCTGGGAGCAACATGACCACATACCTCATAGTACCACTGCTCAGTGCCAACTGGCAGTAAGACCATTCTCCTGTTCTCTTACACAAATTAGGGAGATAGTCCAGAATTTTATGCAAAATTTATGAAATTTAATGTTCTTATTTCAGAGTATTGTGTAAGAATACCATGAAACATTTCTTCACGAAGAAGAAGAAGGAAAGTGGAGCTGAAGGACGGAAGAGACAAAATTTGGAGGCAGAGGAAGCCAAGAAGTAGAACAAGTTGTTCATGCACTTCTTTGAAAAGCCTGGAGCAAGTAGTTCGACACGTTCCATGGAGTCGCCTGCACCAGCTACAAGTCTGTTAGAATCCGAAGGTGGATCAAGTACAAATGCTTCACAAGCAGAGGAGAAAGTCAAGTCAGATAAATCTGATTATAACGAGATTAAGAGTGAGACTGCCAGAGAAAACATGGACATGACAGGAGGGGAAGACGATGGTGGTGATGTTGAGTTTATTGACGAGATTTTATCTGATGAGATTAAACCTGACGACACTAAACCTAGTGAACTGGATGGTGTCGAAGAGCCTTGAACTGTCATACCAGAAGTGATTGAACAGCATGACATCGGACTTCTGAAGTTCAACAAGGATACTGGAAAAGCAATTCTGCCTGACACGTTGAGAACAGAAATAATAAAGCAGGGTTCGAAGTATGTCCAGAACAGTGAGGGCCTTTCCTACCAACAAATAACCACTCAATGAACATAACTTTGTTCAAGAGGAAATTAGGAAATGGTCATGGTGAGGAAATGACTTGCTCATGGCTGGTCTGTTACCCTTCTAAAAAATCTGCATCTTGTATCTGTTGCCTTCTCTATTCCCAGGCAAACCATCAATCCTCATTGGAGCAGGAAAGTGGATTCAACCAGTGGAAAGCACATGAAAGGATTAGTGTTTTTAAAAATGCTAAGAATCACCGAGAGTGCTTAACACAGTGGAAAGAAATTTAGCAGAAAACAAAGGAGTTATTGACACAGAACTTCAGTCACAGATTGAGAAAGAAAAGCAGAAGTGGAATGATATCCTGATGAGAATCCGTCACTGCATAAACTTCCTTGCAACTAAGAACCTGGCTTTGCGAGGACAAAGGGAGTCACTTCAGCTAGACGATGAATCTAATGTAGGAAATTTCCTTGGCTTACTGAAATTACTGGCCATCTTTGACCCTGTCATGAAAGAACACTTCACTCATGTGGAAAGTCATCCTGGATCTACATCCTATCTCTCACCGGGTGTCCAGAACGAATTCATCCACATGATGGCATCCACTGTTTGCCAGAGTTTACTGAGAAGCATTCGTAAAGCCAAGTACTATAGTCTCATGTTCAACTCGTGGGGAAGCTAATTTTGAGAGGAAAACAGTCCATGTTAGAGTCTTTCCTTGGTTTTATCTAGATAAGACAGAAGGATGCCAAGAGTTTGGTTGAAAATATCTTGAACAGCTAGAGAAGGATGAAATGGAGTTACAAGATTGTCAGTCACAATATTATGATAATGCTGCTTTGATGGCTGGACACAGAAGTGGTGTTCATCAAAGAATAAATGAGAAAAACACCTGGCAGTGTTTGTGAATTGTGACAATCACTCACTCAACTTGGTAGGTGTACATGCAGCCAAGCAGGATACAACAATGGTCACGTTTTTTGGAATCATCGAAGCTCTCTACATGTTCTTCTCTTGTTCAACACAGCACTGGGAAAAACTTAAAAAATGATGTGCCTGTGGTTAAGTCACAGTCCAAAACCAGGTGGAGTGCAAGGACAGAAGCAATGAAGCCATCGACAAGTACCTTGAGGAGATATTTCAAGTTCTCCAGGACATGATAGACAATGAAAACGAGACCAGTGAAACAAGAAGTGATGCAAGGCAGCTGTATAACCGCATATTGAGTTACAATTTTCTGACTTTGCTACAATTTTGGAACAAAGTACTCATTCGCATTGACCATATTCAGAAGAGGCTGCAGGATCCTAGCATGAACTTCCACATGGCTGCCCTGGATTTGAAAGCCCTCCAAGATCATTTTGATGATGAAAGAAAAGTGTTGGTCAGTGAGTCACTCGAAGAACACAGTCTCTGTCAAGAATGAAATAATGAAGTTGAAAGACGTCAGAGACGAAAGAAATGAATGGCTGATGAGAACTCAAGAGATGCTGGGATAACAGCCTAGGAGGAAATGGAAAGAGTCATGAAGGGAACACTCGACCGTCTTCACAGAGAAATGGACAAAAGGTTCGCTTGTTTGCACGACACTGATGCCAAGCTTAGGTTCCTTCTCGATGTCGAGGGACTGTGTTACAGCACCAACAGTAATGACCTAAAGAAGAAGTGCAAAAATTTGGGCAAATTGTACAGCTCTGATGCAGCTATATGAAGAAATTTTGGATTGCAGAATGTTGCTATCAAGTTGAGCCAACATGCAAATATCAAGACTTGAAGAGCTTCTCAAATTTATTGTTCAGTATGGAGATGAGAGCGTCTTCCCCAATCTTCACATTGTTATTCAGATAATGCTAACCACTGCCAACTGTGAGAAATCATTCAGCAATTTAAAACTAATACTTTCGTATTTGAGAGCCTCCATGGATCAAGGCAGACTGTGATCTTGCTCTGCTCAGTGTAGAAAGAGAAGAAACTGAAAAACTGATTTTGAGCACATCATAGACCAATTTGCATCAGTGAAAGCAAGGAAGGTGCAGTTGTAATTTTCATACAGTGCCATAATTTGTTAATTAAAAGATTAACGAGCTTGACTTGTATTTTTGAGCTGATATTATGGTAAAGTTATCTAAAAGATGGGTGTCATATGTTTGGACAGGAGCGCAATTTCAGTGCTTGCCATAGGCGCTATTTTCCGTAGATATGCCCCTACCTGTTAGACATCTCATATTCCTAATCCTGAAACTAAAGTCTCCCATAATAATTACCTCCTTGTGAGAAGCAACATTAATCTCATTGCTTTCTCCTATTTCATAAATAAGATTCACCTGTGGATACGAATAAGAAAAAAATTACTTTCTATATATATATATATATATATATATATAATTCCAATTATACAAAAATTCTCTATTCCAACCATTTTATAACTAATACTTATAACAACATTTACAATTTTTTTAAACCCCTTTTTTATAAATTCTTAGCTCCCATTAAGATCACATCACCTTCAACTTGTTTTAAACTATTATCTCCCATCCAATCCTCATTAGCTCAGCTCCCAACAACACTTACTGTACCCTGATCTCCACTACACAGCTTCTACAACTTACTGTTTGCTCAGCATTCACTAATGTTTATATCAGCATTAAACCCTTCACACCCTTCTAATACTCTTTTAAAGCAACTTGTTTAACAATCAGCTTTCATGCTTTTCACATTGCTACCTGATTTCATCCATCCAATCCCTTATGTACTATTCAGTCTCCAATTTGATTTCTAATTCTATCCACCTACTTAAAATTATCACCACATTTTGCTTGTGGTAACACTTGATAAAATCAAATTATGCACTCTTTCCCTATATGCCCTAACAAATCTCCTGTACCTCACAATCAGCAAGTCTTTTCTATACCATTAGCTCCTACATACATAATAAAAACAGTCGTTACATAACCATCATCCATGCTCCTGGATAACATAACTTAATGATTTTCTCTCAGTTAACTCCACACAATGCTCTATTCACATGCTTACTTAACAAATCCCCAATAATCACAGTCCCATCATAAAAAAGTTTCCCTCACCTTCTCCTCATCCATGTTGTTTAACTTTTTTGCAAGTACGTTTAACTCAACTCTCTCTCTTGCTCAACACCACAGAATTAGTAATTTCCACTGTCAAAGTGAACGTGTTTCTGGACATTGTAATTTGGTTTAAAATGACATAGGACATGTTTTAACCTCACAGTTTGAGTATGCTGTAAATATATTTTAATAAAATTGACCATATACATCTGGTTTGTCATAATCCACTTAAAACACATACTTTTCAATCTACATTTGCAAGGCATGTAATATTATAAATGTTGAGATAGCATAAGAACAATTGGTATTTTATATTATCTACAATCAACTGGTTCACCACAACTATCCTTCAAAAAATTTTACACACAAATCATATTCTTCAGAATATTTTTACATAGTGTGTACCTTTTACTATTGACTAAAATCTTGTTTGTGTTATAGTTATGTATACTTGAATGCTGAATTTATTTTCATAAATGAATAGATATTTAATGTTGGCTCAGAGCAAAGTATTAGGCTTAGTGACATAATGGCTCTCAATTAAATCTGCATGATAACTTTGCAGTAGTTTTGGTTGTTTATTCAGTTACAGTAGCCCCTCTTAAATATGACCGAACTATCTGCCATGAATAAAAAAAAAAAAAAAAGTTATCTGACAAGAAGTTGTCATTCAAAGGGTCAATAACCAGATAACAAATGACCAAGTTCAGTGGCTATCGCCAAGGCTTGAATGTAATGGTTTATATACTGTATAGGTAATAAGATGACATAGTAAATTGATATGATAATAGTTATGATAGACAACAGTTCAATAAAGATAACTTTTTATTGTTTTGTTTGTGTTCTATGTAAATTAATTTATTCATTGGAGTTTTTATTTTTTTAATGCATCTGCCCAGTCTTTATCCCAAACTGCAGTGGTGCCAGCATTTTCATTGCACAAGATGAACCATTCCCATGATGTCCCCTGCAGTAATGGCTCAGTGTCGTCTGTGGTGATGTCTTCTGGTGTGTCTGACAATGTCCTGTTTATGCATGCAAAATACTTTTGAATCAACTCTGGTTGGAGTGAGTCCCAGGCATCTTTCAAACAGTATATTGCATCGAGTATGTTGACCTGACCAGCAAGGTTGCTGGCATTTATGTCTTGGACATCTTCAGACGTATGTGAAGGAGAAGTTTCTTGCAATAGGTTGATATCAGTCTTTATGATACCACCATCACATGGTTGCAAGTGCAACATTGTGTTTGGTGGCAGGAACATAAGCTTGATATCTGAAAGCTTCATAGGTGGGTGCGTAAAATATTTGTCTACAAACATTACAACTGATCAGTTTTGTAGCCCCTTTTTGTTGTCAATTTTTGTCAACCAATTGCTAAAGATGGCTGATGTCATCCAGGCTGTCTTGTTTGCCTCGTACATCAGTGGTAATGATGATGTCTGAAATCCCATAAGACACCAAAGATCTGCAGATTGCTCAAAGACAAGAGGGGTCAGATGATTACCCATGTTTAACCAATTTCAAACAGTGCACAATTAGTTAGTGTCTTAAATTAATCACTGACTATCCCATGCTTAAACAATTTAAACTTTACAAGTTGTATCAGTTTTTTCTTGGATTTTACTTTAAAAATATGTATTATTAATATTCAGATTACTTGAGAAACTACAATTATGAAACTTAATTCTTTTAGCCTCCCCTAGAGAGTATACCGTTTGTCATTACAACTGGGTGATTAACTCCATTCATCAAAACATCTTATATATAAATATTGACTAATGTCACTTAAAATAATAAGATAATCAAAATTTTGATTAAATCAATTAATTTCATAAAAATAATCAAAAACTGAAATTAGTATTTCTTGTTATTACAGTTTTCAATCATTTCATTTAAACAATTATAAAAATATTTCTCGTTGTTATTTTTGATTAATTCTAGATTGTTCTGATTAATTGATTAGTGTCACTGTTCATGAAACTACTCATCTAACAGAAATTAGCGTTTCTGATTATTACTGGTTTTGATTTTTCCAACTATCCAAGTAATTGAAATATTGTCATAGTGACTTTTCATATCATATGTGCATTGGCATCTGCAGAAATTTTCCAGGAAAGGGGGAAGGGGGACAGAGTCAAAATACCAGGGAACGATAAACCCACCATCAAAGTTTTGTCATTACAGTCAAGAAAATAGGCAAGCTCCCACAGTCAGATTTGATGGGTTTAATATTTCTAAGGTTAGTTTAAGCCACACTGCAGACTTGTAGCTATATATAATCTATAATAATAAATTTTGGTTTGTTCATTTAGGTTCTTAACCCTATACATTAATTTCACTTTATACAAAACAACTACTTATATTTGATGACGAGGAACCCACTTTGATACTAATAATGGCTGGAGACGGTTTGAATGGGTTATGAAAAAAACTTTAATATAAGTTTAACATAACAGCAAATGTACAACGTTTGTACCTGATGATGACAAAACTTTGTCGAAACGTTGTACATTTGCTGTTATGTTAAGCTTATATTAAAGTTTCTCTTCATTACCCATTCAAGCTGTCTCCAGCCATTATAACTACTTATATGAATATAATAATTTGAGTTTACATAAAGCACAATATTTCAATGGTATTTACTGTGTATGTATAATACGAACAGCATTTATGACTAATATATTCTGAAACTGAAAATTCAAATTTCAATAGCTGGTCAGTATGAACAAGCCCCCTAACCAGGATGCACGGAGTAGTTTAAGGTTTAAAATATGCCTTTGAACATAATAACAAAAAACATCATTTTTTGAAAATCTTAATGCTTTTTTACAGAATTATCTTGAGTGTTTCTTACCTTATGATCTGATGTCTTCCAAGAATGTAAATGCATAGCTTATCAATATGATGTATCTTCCCAAAACTGAAGTAACTTGCTAGTAACAGGCCTACTACACATGACCTGACCAATGACACAGTGTTGTTCTGTTGGTGCTTATGACTTTAATACCTCTCTGTGTATGACACCAGCAGCAGGTTGACCCCAACCACACTGTCTCTTGGGATGTCTGCAAGACTGTGTCAGTCTCTTTGATAACCTGCTTGTATTACTGGCAAGTGGCAACACATTGACCCTGATCACACTGTGTCATGGCTAAGGGGATATCATCCAGACCACATCGGTCTCTTTGATGAGTTGAGTGATAATTTGCCATGATAGTGATTTTTTTAAATACTAAGCTACAGGGTAGGTATCTAGAGATTTTAAATAAAGCTGCTGACAAACATGGAAACGTTTATTAGAATTGAAAATTAAGTGTAATAACTGGTGTGAAATTGTGAAGTAGATAAAAAATATAAAAAAACTTATAAATTATGTTTCTCATTTTCTTAAATAAAATTTCCATACTTTCAGTATGAAGGAAAAAGGAAGAATTTCAATCAAAATTGGAGATTTTATATCTTGAGTATTTCTTAATGAATTGCCTCAAAATTTGGTATATGAAGTAAGGGTCCAGTAGAGCACATTCACTGAAAATATGCAATAGTTTAAATTACACAATATGCACTGCAGGTTGTTTTAGCTTGGCTGTATAATACACTACCACGTGTCTTGATTATTTTAAAACAAGTGGATTGTGTGCTGCTGCTCATTTATTGTTGAAATTTATCAAAGTCTTAGACACCTAGTGTAAAGAATCTGGCCCATATAAAAATCTGATAATATGTAAAGCTGAAGTTGTTTAAGCATGGGATAATCAATGATTAACTTAAAACACAACAGTGCACTGAACACCTGGAAGATGTTTAAATACGGTTAACCTCTTTGAATTACAATTTCCTTCTGTAAGCGCATGAGTATTTTATCTTCAACTGATTGCAAAATGTATATTTGTATTAAAATCCTGAATTATTTCATTCCATCTGCTGTAAGTATGACCAGAAATTCTGTGAATATGAGAAAAACTTACCACCACAACTTTCTTCATCAGAACCATCTCCACAGTCAATGTTACTATCACAACGTTTTCGAAAATCTAGGCATGTTCCATCTTTACACTGAAATTCCTGTTCTGAGCATATTCCTAAAAACCAACAAACAAAATTCATATATCATTTTTGTAAATTACTTCCCATCTACGACTATTTCAGTATAATCTTACTATGTATATAAATATTTTATCCTTTTTAAAATAAACTATTACATGATCTTATTATCACATATAATGAAAAAAAAAAGATTTTTTCAGGCAGTAAATTTATTACCTTGAAAGTAAGTTTTGTAGCAGTTGGCACGAAGGACTGTAAGAGTTAATCTTGAATAAAGAAATGAACAGATCCACAAAAGACGCAAGCTTTTTTTTTCCTGTCAAGTTAGTTGTTTAATGTATTGCATAAATGCTTTATTTTGTGTAGCTTTGACAAGAGCAGCTCATAGTTTTGTTATGGTTGAAGCCATAGCAACTACATTCTTTTACAATTTTTTTAAAATGGGTACTGATTTTTATTCACATATAGAAGTTAGTTAACAGAACTTACACTTTATTCTAACTCAAATAAAGAAAAAACAGAAATATAATGAAAAATGAAAAGTTGTACTATCTTAAAAAGCTTAAAATAATTTAGTAAAGTTCAGTTATATAAGTGAAGTATCAAGAAAAACAATTTAAAAGCTCAGAAATAACTAGTTGAAAAACAGCTTTTGCAAAAACAAACAACAACTAATAGAGACTCAGAGAATTACAGTCAATTTCTCATGAGGTTTAACAAAGTATGGCTCATTCTTTCTTTTTCCATTTTACATCTTTGACTGCCTTGTTAGAAGAAATTCAAGTGTTAAAAATTTCAGTTTAATATAATTTTAATTTTAAAATTAGCTATTTCACCCTTAAACACTGAGTTACATTCAAAATTTAATTCAACACCTTTGCTATCAGTGTACGCGAATGAAATTAATATTATATTGTTACGACAGCAGAAGTCATGCGATCCTGGGAGCATACACGCTGGAGTTTCTAGAAGGTTCGTGACTTACCAGACAACCTCACGAATGTCCCAGCATTTGCTAGACGCCCTCTTTTTTAGTATATAAGCCGGAGATATATTAAAGAGAGATAACTGAGTCAAGCTAACAGTAAATCGCTGTGACTTATAGCGCATTTTTATGAAAGTAGTTAAGTTAAAGTAACTGTGGAAATTAAGTGTATTGCAAAGTTGTATCGAGAAAGAATAAAGTAGTTTTAATTAAGAAAGGACTTGTATCGCTGAAGTTTCTATGGGAAATTAACAAACAAGCAGATACGTAACAATATGTTATGATTCAA
The DNA here is from genome assembly GCF_000517525.1 of Limulus polyphemus. Taxonomy (NCBI): domain Eukaryota; kingdom Metazoa; phylum Arthropoda; class Merostomata; order Xiphosura; family Limulidae; genus Limulus; species Limulus polyphemus. The sequence continues at coordinate 20,999 of NW_013669553.1, read as the reverse complement.
ATTTAAATGTTATCCATGTTTTAAGTCCTTTATTTTACAATAAACCTTTAAAAAGCTACTTTAAACTTCCGACGTATAGTCACGTGACCAATGAGCTAAGAAAATTCTCTACTTTGGCTCTCTCTATCTTCAATAATACAATGGTAGTTGAGTAGTGGTATGTCCAGATAATAAGATGCTTAGGTAACCTTTTGACTCATTCATTTCAAAGTTCTCTGAATGAATACAGTTTATACAAGTAAAAAATTTTCCAACCCTTGACAGATGCCATGCCCACCTTCAACAGATTTGTTTGAGCTTTATAGCCTAAATGTAGATGTTACATACATGTGTATAGTCATTAGAAAGAGCTCATTTTACACTGTAATCTAACAACAGTCACTTCCCTATACAAACCTTCATTTTGTCTTAGATATGTAGATGATGTTTTTTTCAGGATTTACATATCAAATTGAACAAACAAAAATTCCTTTAACACATAAACAACTTACACAAAGACATACAATCCTTTCTTACTATTAAAAACTGTGTATTTGAGAATGATCACACCAGTGATCAAAACATTGTACCCATTTTAAAAAATATTCCTTACTGTAAAAGCTGTAAAGTGTAATAATAAAAGAAAAAGCTCATAATCAGTAAGTAAACTCAAAATGAAACTATTAAGTTAGAATTTGTTTTGCAAATGTGAATAATTATAATACTTACCACATCCGACTTCATCCTCTCCATCAGGGCAGTCTGCATTCCCATCACAACGTTCAGCAATGTTCAAACATGTGCCATCTGTACAACGGTACTGATCAAAGCGACACAGAACTGGACCTGTGAGAAAAAGTATTATGCAGGTAAGGGTATACCAAAACTTTTACTTCAGCATTAATACACAAACCTAATTATTTTCCTTAATGTAAATACTTAAACCTTCTGAATAAACTCAAATAACTTTACCATTAAGTACTTGTCAGATAAGATAATTTTAAAGTATCATTGAACTTGCTTTATTACTAATTCTTGAACGACTTTTAAGTAACAAACTTCTTGAATTCTCTTAATTTTTTAATTCTCATAACCCAATTTTTATTTCTGAACAGCGGTTTAATAAAATGAACCTATAATGTCTTGTTAAATACTTCAGAAAACAGATGTAGTTCAAAAATATTAAAATTCAATAGTTCTCATAATAATTCTAGTAACGTTATTGGTGTTATGTAATTTCAAATTCACGTTTGTTGATTATTAAATTTCACTAGTAATAATATACTTTATCAACCAACCATCAGTCTTATTTCTCAAAAAATTAAATTAAAAAACTGTTTCTAATTAAAGTAATTTTATGGCTTAATATTATTTGAAATAAGCTCATGAAAAAAAATTTTCAGAAATACCAAAGTAAATATATTTTGTTAGTCAACTGCTATTGGTTAAGATACTAATTTCTGTACCAGCATTTGTGATAATGATTTTTACGTTTTCTGAAAACATTTTGGCAAAAACGATAATTGTTTATATTGTTTTACAAAACAGACTATATACATCAAGTAGTACTGGGAGTACAACTTTATATTTAAAAAATACAAATGTTCAATAATGCAATAATTAGTTTGATATATTAGGTTTAAATGTGTTATTTTTTCTGCTAACAGAATTGAACACTAAGTC
>NW_013669553.1:16471-18490 GCF_000517525.1 Limulus polyphemus | reverse complement strand
TGTGTGTGTGTGTGTGTGTGTGTGTGTGTGTGTGTGTGTGTGTGTGTGTGTGTGTGTGTGTGTGTGTGTGTGCGTGCGTGCGTGCGTGCATGCACAGTGTATTTATGCTCTCATGCTTTCTGATGGCTTAAGCACTGTTTACACAAATCTGAATGCATTGTTATTGCAATATTATTTTAAGTTAACAGCTTCTGTGGGTGTAAATGTATTAACTTGATAATTTTGTGGCTCCAATTGAACCATCGTGCAATTGACCAAACTATTAATCAATGTAATTTAGTTTGTCCAGACTGGATGCTTATAAGCCCTTTAAAAGTTTTGTCTATTATCAAGACACCTATCTAAAATTTAGTGACAGTTGTACATAATATCTCATTTATTGACTTAATAAAATAAATTCTTTGACATTCTAGTATCAGAAAATAGTATTCTTAAAGATTAGTCAGAACTTTCCAGGTTTGACTGGTAATTTGCCAAATGCAAACCATTATTTCAAACCCTGCTGCAAATCTTTAATTTTTATTATGCCATAAAAATTACTTCAAAACTTACAATTCATCTTTCAAATAATCATCAATGCTTTGGAGCTCATTAGATTTAATTAATTATAAACAAATCAGACAAGTTGAGTAACTAAAGATCTTTTCTTGATGACCAATTAAATTGGGCTTTATGTGTGTATAAGTTCTCAAAGTTTGCCAATTAAACCAAATGATTGAATTCATGTTGATCACAACTCCAGAATAACATACAGCTCTTTCTTTACATGGAATATTTCAGAATGCACTTTCTACAAGAATTCACACCATCACAGACTAAACAGAGCTTATAAATGTTGTACTAGAAGCATCCTTCTTTTAAAACAGCATATGTTTTATTTGAAAAAAAATAAGCATCAACATTTACAAAGAATTAACTTATAGTTAGCATTTCTTAATAATTTTGGACATCTTAGAAAAACAAGTAATGATGATAAATGTAATCAGGTGTAAAGCACATTACTCACGACATTCAGCTTCATCAGATCCATCTGAGCAATCAAAAGTTTTGTCACATCTAGCAGAAATGGAAATGCAACGGCCATCTCCACACTGAAACTGGTCACTAGTACATTTACCAGCTAGTAGGAAAAAGGTACATTTCTTATTCAACCTTTAAACAAAATGGCTAAAACACTGATAGCTCAAATTCTTGGACATTGCAAAATTAACTTTCTATACCTGGAGATGTCACTGACACGTGTTTATCTTTTTCCTTCTCTCAGTGTAAATACTTAGTCAAATGTCATTAAATCTAATACAAATGTAATATATAGAACCTAGTTTTAGCTTTAGAAAATAAATGAATATGACTTAACACTATCATTTTTTAAGCTATGAAACTAAAACTTCTATTGTGAGACATTTTCAAAAAGAATCATTAAAAATTCTTCCTTTCATCTTAGAATTCCAATATTTTTTCACTCTTGATCAGAAAGTTCCATTTTATATATGCAACAAATTTCAACTTGATTGATATACATTAACGTGTTTTCTTTGATATTTTATTTTACCAACTCAGGCTACAAATCGTACAAAACATTGCAAAAACTTAAAGATTTATAAGTGTCCTACAACCTGAATTTTCACAATGGCATTACCGTTAAATTTCAGTTTAGGTAACAATATTTCAAACAACTTTCTTGGTCGAGATAAACGTTTATTTAATAAATATAGTTTCTTTTTAGTAAATAACAAGTTATGTTGTTTGAATTGAGAAACTTAAAGGTAATCTATATATATAAAAGAGGAAGTTTGTTTATTAGCTTATTTTGTTCGCTATAGGAAATCAAACAGTTGAACTTACAAATTTTAAAATAACTTCATAAGAATCAGTTTTTTACAAGAAATTTAATGGTGCTACTTATTTTGTATTTGGTGTAGTATTTAATAACGAAACTAACAATTAATGATTATTGCGCCATTTTTTTTTAATAAACATACAAACATAAGCACGTTTTGCACAAGGAAAGCGTTATGG
>NW_013669553.1:9072-15471 GCF_000517525.1 Limulus polyphemus | reverse complement strand
CTAATGCAGCTAAAGTTATTGTTCATAAACAATAATGAACCTTTTTTTATCTGATATTTTGCTGTAAAAATCCAGTATTAATGTGTTAGTGGAAAATATAACGAAGACAAGTCCACCAAAATGAGACCCAACAATAAGGGGGGGGAATGTATCCGAGTTCTGTAATACTAATTCTGAAAGCATTTTGTGGTATGGAGTATTTTTATGTGATACAGTTGAATTTGTATCCAGAATTAATCTTGATTTTTCAAAGTCAATCCTATCTTTGGCTATGTGGCCTTTTATGGTTGTTTAGTTATCAATAGTCTACTCTGTTTGTTCATAAAGATGGTATTTTGAACAGAAGTCTTGAGAAGATGTTTTCACTAAATCAAAATATAAAATCAAGTTATATTTCACTGGCATTCATGTAGAAAAGCAACATAAGCTTTACTCAATATCCTCCATTTAGTATATTTTTTAAAACTTATTTTATCCAAAATAAAGTAAAATAGTTTATTCTGTCTTTAAATCTCCACAATACATTCACTTGTTTAACACAGACTTCTTATGTCTCCTCCAAACACATACATTCACCTTACAACCATGAAACCTTTATTACCACTTACAGAACTGAGAATACTACCGATTTAGAAAAATGTTTTGACCTAGTAACTCATCATGAAAAAAAAAAAAGGGTTCATTATTGTTTATGAAAAATAACTTTAGCTGCATTTATACTGGATTTTTACAGCAAAATATCAGATAAAAAAGGTTCATTATTGTTTATGAACAATAACTTTAGCTGCATTAATGTTTTCCACAAACATATATAAACATCATTCTTTCATATTCCGTGAATAAGTCACCTAAAGTTAGTTACTCAGTTACATGTTTCAAGTGTTTAAGTTACTTGTGTAATGGTGTTAGTTTTGAGCTTTTAGCTTCTTGTGCAGAGATATTAAGACTTTTGTGTTAGAACTACATACATTATCTTACTTTGGCAAGATGAGGAAGTCATTCTTGTGTTTTGTTTTGTATTTATGAAATGTATAAACAACTATCTTACAGTAATAGCTGGATGTACCTCAGGCCAGTTTCGATGCAGTGATGGAACTTGCATACCTTCTCAAGAGAGATGTGACAGTCACCAGAACTGTCCTGATGGATCTGATGAAAGAAACTGTCGTGAGTATTTTTGTAGTAAATCAATGCATTTTTGTATACGTTTCTACCTTTTGTTAGAGTAGTGTGTAAAATTTTGCTCATATTTCAAATTTAATATTTTCTCTTTATGGTAAAAAGTTCTGCTAGTGGCTTTACACTCCTTCAAGATACTAATTTGTTGTAGTATAAACTTATGTTTTATAACTGGTGGCAAGTATCCAGTTTACAATTTAGGATTGGCATCAAAGCTTTTGAATTAAAGTCATCAAAACAGTATTATTTAGTGTAACATTCTGCAGTCTTATAACTTGCTGATAGTGTATAAATTTATTCTATATGTGGAGCTACTGATATTGATGTAATCAATAATTTTAAACATAATTACATGTCTTGTTATATTGAAAGTTAAAAAAGTTGTAATAAGTTTGATTTTTGCTTGTATAGTTAAGTTATATAAGTTTAGTGTTAATTGGCTTTCAAGCACAAGCTGCAAGACAGGCTGCTCAAATACAGGAAGAGACTTTGGAACAACGTAAAGTTAGACTTCGAGCTCAAGCTGAAAGGCAGGCTACTCAAAGACAGCACGAAACTGTTGAACAGCACAAAGCCAGAGTTCAGTCAGAATCATCAAGGCAAGCTGGATATAGACAACAAGAAACTTCTGAACAACTTCTGAGCAAGTAACAGAGGAGCAACATGATGTACGACTTCAGGCTCAAAGAACAAGACAAGCTTAAAGATGATCTAATTTCAAATAAAGCTTTGTTTGATTAAATACTTTTTTTTTTCTCGCATCACCGTTTTTTTACTTACTGAATACCTTGCTTAAAAAAAATACTGATCTATACATTTCAAATCTAAATTTTCACCGTGCAACGCCGGGTAACTCCGCTAGTATTCAATAAATAAGGAGTTCAGTCATCAGAATATTTGCCATCATCAACAATACTCATCAAGATGAACTTTCCTGATCTTTTCATAGAAGCAATTTTTTTGAAACTCTCAAAATATTCAATAAGAAAATATTTTCAAGAACAAAGATTTTTTTCTAAGGAATTTACAAAAAAAAGTTCCAGATGAACTAATGTAATAATAGGTGAAAGTAACCTCTTTTTCTGGACAGTAACTCAGTTTTATTTTTGCTTATTAAGCAACAACTAGTTTCTGAGTTTGAGTATCTTAAGAGGACTTTTAATTGAAAGAATTTGGCCAGCCTCACTGATAAAATAACAATTGTTTAGTAAGATAATTAAAGTTTTAATATGCATTCAACTATCTAGACTTTGTGTTAATAATGCGGAACGATAACAATGCACACAAAGTTTGTTTTTGTTTAATTCAAGTTCACATCATAAAGATGGAGTATCACGGTTCTCAGAACTATGTAATTTTTGTAAAAATGTACCCTTTTTTATTTTTCTCCAGATTAATGACAATATTTCGAGAGACGTGTAACCTTAAAACAAATATTTCAGAAACTAATCCTAAAACATTTCAAGAACTTCAGTTTCTGTTTAAATCTGGAATGGCACCTCTCCTCCTAACAATTGAATCATTTCATTAGACAAAAAGAATGTAATGAAATGATTAATCAGCCGTTTCTTTTCATTTTCTTTTCTTTGATCAAGTTAAATGGTTTTCCTTTTGAAATAACGAATGTTAAAAGCAAAATGACGAATTTTCATGGCTTGGCTACAAATTAAAAACAATTCTAGGATAGAAGCAATTCGCCATTGAAATAATGTGATACCAGAAGCTTTCTTTTCAGCACTTTGTGAACCAAAATATGAAAACGAATAACGAAAGTTTCTTAAATCAAACCTTTTCTAGTTAAGCAGTTTGTATAATTGAATGGATTTCCTTTGTTATGAAGCTTTCCATTAGATCTTTTTATTCATCCTTGCAGGAGCTAGGTATTGTCACTTTCTCACAAAACCATAAATTATTGCTTACACCATTTCAATAATTCAACTCTGACAAAATAGTTCATAATATACTCTATACACCATTATTTATAAAATCACTGGTGATGGTTCAGATCACATGCAATAAAACCTTGAAATGGTGAAAAGGATGGGCTATAATAATAGCCTCCCAAATACAGAACGAAAAAAATAGTAAAAAAAATAACAACAAAAAACATGGCTAATTATATTTTCAAAAAATGATAATTTCGTAATAAATATAAGCCAATGTGTTGGGATGAGCAGAAAAATCCTAGAAAAACAGTTTTGTAGAGCTCTAAGAAAATACAAGTTTTAAGATTTTTCACACTTCCTTGTGAAATATTAAAAACAAATTTAGATACCTATATCGGTAACAACTATATGTTAACAAATATATGCCAAGCAAGTTCACAACTTTCAAGTGGTAGGAAACACGATTGAAGTTCTAGCATTTATTTTAACTAAGTAAATGTTGCAAAATGATAAAACAATAATTCTAAAATACTTTTGGGTTAAAAATTGAGGGAATAGAATAGTTATTTGTACTTCAGTTTTGAAATATTATATGCAAGTGATCTCTAACCACCTAAAAGGTTACACAAGCAAATGATGATAGTCTAAAAAATTAAATATATTAGCTGTGCTGTGTCAACTTTAAAGATTAGTGTTTCTATCAAAATTGTCACCATTATCTACACTCCATCAAAAATCCACTGTCGACCTGTTATATTCATAGAGAGAAAATTTTCATGTCTCGAGTGTAAAAAGAATCAAATTCTAATATTTATTAATTTTTACAGATATATCTATAAAAGGAAGTGTCTATGAAGCATCTCAAATACAGTAAAAAAGTTCACAAACAGAGAAAGAGTTCTAAACTTTACTACAAATCTGAAAAGTAGATTTTTAGCTTTAGTCGGTTTCCCAGATGACAATAATAAAAAAAATCTTGATTAAAATGAAGACAACCAATAACAATTTAGTCTCATATTTACATCAAACTTGCATACTTTCCCTAGAAGAACATGAGTGACGATTATTTTCAAAGAGCACTTACCACATTATTTGGTTTATGAATGAAATGGTTGAGGAAATCTCTCATTTCCTTTTTTCATGTTTTATTAAATATCCATGTTCAAACACAAGTAATCCAAAAGTTTATTTACAAACATTTTAACTGGGAGAACAGAATCAGTAATAATATTTCATAAGGATATTTGGAACATATATTCAGCAGAAAACTTCTATATCTAATAATTACATCATACTCTGACTATTCATTTTTTAAAATCTAGAATGACCTGAACCTGAACTTACGGCAATCTCTCTCATCTGAACTATCCTGACAGTCATTATACCCATCACACTTTCTCCTGGAGTCAATGCAGTAACCATTTCCACACATGAATTCATTTGGTTTGCATGCTAAAATGAAAGTATTTGATTCATCTTTTTACTTAACTGAAGTATAATAACCTTAAAAAGATATATGAACAAAGAATACTAGATATTTTGGATTAATATAAAACCATACATTATATACACACACACACACATTATATATTGTGTACACATATTATTCAAATTTAGTAAATAATGTTAAAGAAAAATTTTCCATTTTCCTTTCAAGTAATACTTAAGCTTCAATCAACAGTTTCAGAATTTCTAATGTTTTCATAATTAGTATATACTAGATGTACTTGCTCATGGTCCCCGAAAGTGTACTGTTTCATGAGTAAATAAAACCAAAATTAAGAGTAACAAAAAAAAAAAAAACTATAATTTTTTATTTCTTGCTATTGAAGTTTATATATTATTCTGTGTTGTAGCCCACAGAGTGCATAATTCTGCTTGTAATGCATGGCATGCACACATTTTACTGATGTCACTACAATGCAAATTGCAATGCTAATCACACTGTGATATTTTAGTGTCTACTGACTGACTGTCAAACACACTACTGTATTGTGGTGCGAGTGTTTAAAACAAGTAACCCCTTCAGTACCCTTTCCAGGAAATAACATTTACTTGTAACATATGCAAAGTAACTTAACAAATTTCAAAAGATGAGAAATATGCAATAAATTCCGAGGGACTTGTATATAAATTTCAAAGCATGTCTGTTTGACTTAAATCATTTTCTTGAATTAAGAGTTTTTATATACACACAGTATATATACACGCACACACATGCATGTAAAGTCTGGTGAATATCTGGTTCAAAATATACTAGTACAATTTTGAGTAAATTTTAAGTTAATGGTATACAATACAAATAGGATAACTAGTGTAATTCCATACTTTTCAAGGATTTCCCATACACTGTATGAATATATTTTTAAACAATAACTAAATTTTTTGTACTGCAAAATCACTTAATTCTATAATAAATGATTATATACTGCACTTCAAATCACTAAAGCTAATTCAAAACATCCTCACAGTATACTTCTCTAACATCTCAGGATTCCTCTTGGAATAAAAATGGTAAGTTTCAATTAAAAAAGTTCCATTCTTTAAAAAGCTAGCTTTTGAATATCTTTCATTAAAATAGTATGTTTTACACATAACACTAAAAGTTAATATGTGTTAGCTTTATAGTGCATCATGTTTAAAACAGCTTTTTTATATTTCAATTAGTCTTAGAGGAATAAATGCTAAATGCAAATTGGAGCTTGATAATTCTATTTAAAACAATACTGTAGACTGTAATCTATTCCAATATTGTCACAGTTCTATTTTTTTGTTGTTAGGATTACTAAAATTTGAATACATGTCTTGTGAAAGACCAAAAAGTATTCACGGTTACACCTGAAGCAAAAAACAAGTTAAATATTCATTACCATACATATTTCTTTGATTCCGTTCTTCTTCTGTTTCAGCTGCTCTTTGTGCTTGAATTCTTTGATTCCGTTCTTCTTCTGTTTCAGCTGCTCTTTGTGCTTGCATTCTTTTAGCGGCGGAAGACTTTCCTTAGAAAAGATGTTTCTTGGGTGGCATAATCACCTGTATCACTAAATAATAATTTGTAATTCACAAAGTTACTAAATCACTTATGAAACCACTTAGCACTATTTAAAGAAAACTGTTTTTGGAAATACTGAATTGACAGCAAGGTGATCTGAGTGTCTCCCGCCAGAACGCTTTCTATGTGCAAAACGTGCTTATGTTTGTTCATTACAAACAAATTTATTACACAAAAATGGCGCAATAATCATTAATTGTCAATTTCGTCATTAAATACTATAAGAAATACAAACTAAATAGCACCATTAAATTTCTTGTAAAAAACTGGTTATTATGAAGT
>NW_013669553.1:0-8072 GCF_000517525.1 Limulus polyphemus | reverse complement strand
AACTTCAGCGATACAAGTCCTTTCTTTAAATAAAACTAGTTTATTCTTTCTCAATACAACTTTGCAATACACAGAATTTCCACAGTCACTTTACCTTAAACAGACGCTACAATTCACGCACTTTACTTACGGTCACTACCGCTCGCTTGACTCAATTATCTGTCTCTATATCTCTCTATCTGCTATCTATCTCCGCTTTATTTGCCAGGCTTATATACAATAAAAGAGGGTGCCTAGAAAAGACTAGAGTTGCCAGGAACAGTCAAGATCCTTCGAGAATCTCATGACGTGTTACCAGCGTCATGTGACTTCTGCTGTCATAACAATAATAAAGAAGAACAAATGGGTGATCCCTATTATGAACCACTACCATGATTAAGGACTAAATGGATTATTCTTATTCTTAGTTACTTGCAATAGTAGATTTGTACATATACAAGCAATCTCTGTCATCTTCTGAGCAATTTAAGATGTTTTTTGTTTGAGTATCTTAACTAAGTTTTTGTTTAATGCTGTATATTTAAGATCAAACACAAGAATTTGCATCAACTATTCTTTAAAGAACAATTAAAAAATAAAGAAATTGGATAAAATTCTATCATTACAGGTTTATAAATCATCATTTCATAAAATTCAGATTTAGAATCATTATTTACAATTGTATACAGTGTATTTCTTTATTCTTTTCAAAAAGCATCTGTTACATTATTTATATTGAAAGAAACCAGCAGTTTGAACCAAACACCAATCAATATTGGATTTAACACTAAATAGTACTTGAAGTTCCATACATTTATATCTTCTTCAACTTCAGACTTAAATTCCATTTCACAAATCAAAAACAAGCATTATGTCATTACCACTATAAGACTACAAAGATATAAATAATGAAGGAAACTGTTACACTAATAATAATATGCACTATTTTGTTTTCATATATAAAAACTCTATCATATCCCATTTGCTTGAAAACAATGAGGCTACTTACGACAACCAACTTCATCAGATCCATCAACACAGTCGTACTTTCTGTCACACCTCAATGAACTAGATACACATAATCCATCTCCACAACGGAACTCATCTCCAGAACATTCTTGTACTGAAATAGAATAAAGTAGTTATTTTTCAAATTATTGTAACAAACAAAGTATTCTAAGTATGTCACTATTTCAATACTGAACAAGTAACTAAAACAACGAAATTGGAACATAATTAGCATATACATAGTAGAAGGATCTCCCTTTAAAACCTGTAAGTTATTTAGGATTTCATTGTTCTTGTACTCCCTGTGGCTTACTACTAGCACATATTAAAAATAAAATTCCACACACTGCTTCTACTATACAAGGAAAATGTGTATAATGAAGGACATGGGAAAAGGTGGTGTTAGGTTACATGCTGGTGATAACTGGTGCAACCCACTGTTCTCATTAAATTATTATTATTACAATTATTAACATTACCAAGGAATTTCATTAGGTTTATTTACATAAATCAACTTTCAACCAATTAGTATTGCTGTAGAGTACTAGAATTCAGTGTTTTAACCAATTATCTCAATTTATTGAAATTAAAGGATGGGCAGTCATTGTTTATTCGACCTATCATTGATCATATCATATCAAATGCTCATGTGAGGGACAGCACTTACTGTACAAATATGCTAGCAGCTGGTTTTTCTATGATAACTGTGCTGGATGGCATACGCAGTAAATCTATGTAACATCCGTAAACACAGTAGACTATAAAGAATTAATTGTTTCCCTATGTCAATACATTTCTCTTATAAACAAACCATAAAACTGCCTGTACATTTCTATTTACTATAGAAAGACTAAACATTTCATATGAAAATTATTTCAATTTAATTTAATTAGAGAATAAACCTTAAAAACTATGTATTATTAGTGCTTCTCTGTCATGTACATTATTTACTGGTTGCACTATTTGGAATTTGTGGTTGATTGTTTGGTTTTTGGGGTTTATTGGCTCAAAACAGCATGGCTATCTGTACCAAACCATTAGTGTAAAAGTAAAAACAAAAGTTTTTTTCTCCATAAAAAGTAAACAGAAAAAGTTAAAAGCTAAACAATGTCCAAAAGGATGATAAAAAATTCCAATAGATGTAAAGAGGCCAATGGCCCATAAAAAGCTAAAAATATGATCAAGTTGGACAGTGTTACCATTGCCTATACCACTGTCCAATGTCAGAGGTAAACCCTTAGATAACACTTATCTGAAATGGTGCTGCCATTGACGTTTGTAACAGTGGCACAAAAGTAAAATGTAGGCAATGGTTATCGGAGTGTCACAAATACCACACATTAGTGGATCAGTCCCCCATAAAAGAAAATGATAAGGACAAAAACTGTAACCAGTGCATAGCCAACACAAAACAACTTTATCACATCGATCCTTTCGGAAACTAGATGGCCAAAAAAACAACAGTAGGTTTGATCTAGAAAAGCTTATTATGAAGTTACTCACTCCAACTCAACTGCCAACTGGTGCAAAGCCATGCCTTGATCACAGACAAGGCTGTGACAGTGCCAGAGCAAACAGACTTAGTTGTGGTTAGCAAGCTTATTCCCACGATTACCGACCTGGCCAGGTATCCATTAAAACTGGATAGAAATGGCAGAGCCCATAGAATCATCTGATTTCAAATCATCTGTAAAAGTGGGAACAGAAAAATGGTTTGAAAGATGTTCAAAGAGAAGACTGTACTTCCAATCGAGAGTATCCACCTTCCTCAGATGACTCAAAGAAAGGTTACAGGTGGGGAATGGTAAATGAGCCATGGTGGGATGAGCCGATCAGACTCAGCAATGTTATCCAATGACAGACCTAATTTAGCCAGCTGTGCCTGGATACAAAGGCCAAAAGGAGGAATGGCAAATTATCTATTTTGAAAGAGCACAGCCCACCAAGGAAGGAAGACAACCCTAGGTAGGATGTAGTGGTAAGGATCAAAACTTTGTAGCATATGGTAAAGAATATTGCAAATGGCAGATGTGAAAAATAGGTTCATGGGACTCAGTGGCGAAGTGTGGTGAGCCTCCATGCAGAGCTGTAGCCCCAGGTGGTGAACAAGGTCTAACATCTTCGAGGCAGATGGTCTGGCAGAACCATAAACCCATAGTCCAGCTTGGAATGTATGAGGGCATGATAGATCTTCAACATAGAACATCGATCCACTCCCCAAGAGGTGGAAGAGGACATGGAGGATGTTCAGTACCCTGTACACTTGACACAAAACTGCTTGACTTAAGAAATGAAAGTAAGCTTACAGTCAAAGATAAGCCCCAAGATCTTTGCCTCAAAGAAAAACAACAACACTAAGACGGAGCTCAGGATTGGGGTGCAAATGGTTTTAGAGGAAGAGAAGGTAAAACTGTTTGCTTTGGTCCACTTCAAAAAGTGAGTGAGGGCAGTCTCAAACCGCTTCTCAATAAACCTCAGGTTCAATGACCGATAAGAAATGTGGAAGTCATCAACATAGAGAACGTTTGCAACAGTAGGAGAAATTTTTTTAGTAACAGCATTGATCTTGATATTGTAAAGGGTGACAATCAAGACAAAACCTTGAGGGAATCTAAGTACCTGTGTGAAAGAACAGGAAAGGGTCGAACCCACACAGACTTGGAATTGCCCATCAAGTAAAAAGTTAAGAAAAATAGGCCATGTAACCCATATGATCAAAGAAGACAAAAATAAGAAGCTTTCTCTTCAGGAAGACTTCCCTGATCGAGTTTTTGAAATGAATCAGGTGGTCCAGTCCATGGTGGTGCATTGTTGATGAAAACCATATGGGGTGGGTGAGAAGAGGTTGTTTGATTCAAGGAACCAAACAAGACATGCATTAACCATCCTCCCCAAGACCTTATAGAGACAGCTAGTCAAAGCAATTGGATGATAATTAGGAATCTTGGGATCCTTTCCAGGCTTTGAGAAAGAAGAATAATGGTTCTGCTCCAAGCATCTGGAAAACATTTTCCTACCAGATCCAGTTAAAAACAACCAGAAGAAGAGCAAGAGAGGCATTAGAGAAATGGTGCAGCATCTCAGTGAATGTTATCAGGTCTGACTGACGTACTGTCAGATCGATTAAGAGCAAGATTAAGTTCCACCAGTGTAAATGGGTGATTATAATCATAGAGACGATCTGCCCAAAAGGAAAGAGCTCTCAGCCCGGGACCAAGACAATGACAAAGAAGGTGGGAGAAGAAATAGAAGTGCTGGAAAGATAAGCAAAGCTTTCTCAGAGAGTATTAGCGATATTCTGTATATCAGAAACTTTCTGGCCACTGGAGAGCAAAATGAAAAGGGGGGATGGGAAGCATTACCTCCCATTAACCTTCTGAATCTTGTCCCATACAATTTTAGAGCTGGTGGTAGAAGAGATGCTGGTGGTGAATTTAATCTGAGCTTCCTTCTGGCTTTGATGACTGACCTGCTAAGCAAGGGCATGGGCTCGCTGGAAAGCAATGAAGTTGGAAAGAGTGGGATACCTGCAAAAGGTATCCCAGGCCCATTTCTGAGCCTTCCATGCCACCATGGATGAGAATACCGTGGAAAATGTGTCAAGGTTTTAGGGATAGAACGAACAGCTGCTTGAATTATACAATCAGTTACTGCCTCTACGTAGTCATCAATAGATGGAAGACTAATGATAGCAAGATCACATACCAAGAGAATAGTGAATGAGAGCCAATAAGCTTGCTCCATTCTATCATGGTACTTTGGTCGGGTGGCATTGACTATGGTCAATCTCCCTCAAAATGATGGGAAAATTATCACTGCCCCATGAGTCACTGTCAATCTTCAAAAAAAAAGAAAAGTGAAGGGGAACAGACAGATCGATCAATAGCAGTAAAGACTGACTAGGCATGTGAAAATAGGTAAATGAACCAGTACTGAAAAGAGAAAGGTTGTGATCTGAGAGCATATGCTCCACAGAACGACCTCTCCCATCAATATCAGCACCACCCCAAAGCAGACTGTCTATTAAAGTATCCCATGATTACAAAGGGAGATGGCAACTGTTCTATGTGAGCATCAAGGTCTGTTTGATCGTAAGTCTCTTCAGGAGACAGGAAGAGAGAACAAACAGTGATGGTATGACCCAAGGAAACATGGATGGCTAAGCCTCCTAGGGTGTATAGAGTGGCACAGACAAGGTGGGCAAGTGCCGGTCGACCAGTAATGCCACCCCTCCGTGCACTCATCCATCATACAACCTGTCCTTCTGGTATAAAAAAACTGCCAAAAGGTGCTAGTATTTCCAGGTTTCAGGAATGTTTACAGTAAGGAGAAAGACACAAGATGATAGGAATCAATCAAGGCCTTAATGTCATCTAAATTAGAAAGAAAATCTCGACAGTTCCATTGTATCAAAGTGGCCATTTTCATTTAGGTGAAAAAGAACTGAGCATAAAACCCTTGTGTTTGTGACCATGACATTTTCCTTTTGTAGAAAGAGGTCTATCAACCTCCATGGAACCTACCCTGGGTTGATTGGGCAGATCTCTGACAGTAGAAGGAGACTTCAGTGACTGAGAGCATGACCAAATAATGGTTCTACATCTTGGGGCCCAAAGGAGATGGACCCAAGCAGTCACTAGAAGAAATAGTGGGGACAGAGACATGAGCAGACATAGACTTGTCAACTTGTGCAATCATGGAAGGCAAGACTCTTTACATGTTGTGATAAAGACTCTAATGGAGGAACAGAAAGATCTGTCTGCACTCCTACTGAGGCAGTGGAACGAAAAGCAGCAGAATATGTCCAAGATGGAATAAGGGATAATAACTTCCATGCCTCATGGTAAGAAATGTTGTTTACAGTACATAAACATTGTACCTCTTTTCTCCACCAACTTAGGGCAAGATCGAAAGTAAGAGGAGTGGGAACCACCACAATTGATGCATGAGGCTCCAGATGACACTTGAAGGCATCATGTTCTTTGCCACCACAATGAGCACATGTCAAAGAACCACAACAAGATGCCTTTGAATGTCCGATTCACTGACACCAGAAATATCTTAGAGGGTTAAAAATACAAGTTTGTACTTCACAGTTCAGATAACCTGCCTTGACAGTGGCAGGGAGATGTGGCAATGTAAATGTCAATACAAAAAATTTGGTGGGCAGCATAATTCCTTCTTTACAAGTGGAGATATGTAACACAATAGAAACACCATGGCTGAAAAAACTGGTGAGGATCTCAGACTCAGGGATGTTTTGTAAAACTCTCTGAACAATCACTCCACGGGAGGAATTCAAAGTAGCATGGGAAGTAACCTCAATAGGTACATCCCAAATGGCCTTCAAAATCAGGAGGAGTTCAGTGTGTTTTGGTGTAGATGTTTCCACCAACATAGCTTCCCCAGAACATAGGTTCTTCACTGACTTTGGAGAGCCAGCAAGCCCCTCTAATCTCTTTTCAATAAAAAAAAGGGAAATATTTGTGCTAATGGTTTGTCAGATAAAAAATGCAGGATGAAAAAATGGGGTATAGGTGTAGATTGGAGTGGTGACTGATGTTCAAAGTCTTCCAAATGTGGTCACTTTTCTATCAATGTGTTTTTTTTTGGGGGGGGGGGGAATCACTGGGTGCAGGATCCATACAAAATTAAGAAACTTCAGTGCCCACTGACCCCACCCACCAGGAAGTCCTACAAGGGGATGTACTACACTCTCAAACCAGACAGTGCAGCTATGCCAGGGTTTCATGGCACTACACCCAAACACCAGTATCAAAAACAATGTCCACAACACCGACCGAGAACGTACAAATCTGGTATTTGGTTGAACCTAGCCCAACAGGACCAACCGGTTGACCCTGTATGTATGTTAATTTATATACATTTCGTTTCAGCGATTTTCTTTGCCCATTCAAGCAGTTACTGAAACTGATATGGCCTAATGCAACCAAGGCCTAAGAAAGCAGTTTTGTCTGTGAAATGAAACTTCATACAGTCTAGTACCTTGTTTGACAAAAATACTTCTTTTTCTTATCTTAATATAACATCATAATTCAAATGAAGTAGAAAATGATAAAGCAAGTATTCTTGCAGCTTAAAAAAGTCTAATTGTAGAAGTTGTGCAAAAACATTTTCTTTCAAAACACATTCAGATCAGTATCCTTTGATTTCTCAAAGGCAAATATAAGCAATTATATCACACTATGACAATAAACAATCAATAACACTACACTAATTATTCAAGTTACAAAGTTAATTTAGTGCTATTTTTGTTCAAAACTATAACAACATTCCTCAGAAGGGATTACATCCCACGTTATGCTTAGAAAAATTCAAGATATTCACAAACACTAATGATTTCGTAAAAGAGGCACTGAAACTAGCCATAAATCAAATTGTGATTTTTTTCTTGTTTATTTTCTATGTATAAAATTAAATATATATAAACAATTTATTGAATAAAGTTCAACAATGAAGAATGTTAATTTTTCTAATGTATAAATTAATGTATTAATTAATGTATAAATGGCAACAGTTATCTTTTTGAAGTTTACTTCTGAGGTAGACAGCATGCACACAGGAATGAAACAGCTAATAATGTCCACAATCTCCAAGTTTTTCCATATAATCTTAGAATTGTAGTTCACCTTAGTAGATATAGCTTTGATATCATTAAAATAATCTGTAGCTATACACTAAACTTGAATAATATCCATTAACACATACACAACAACAATGAGGAATATATTTATTCATATATGATGTTAAAGTAAATTGTTTATGAAAGAGTAAGTAGAAAACCTTTGTTTCAAATATATGAAGATCTACTTACAACAATCAACTTCATCTGCTCCGTCAGCACAATCATACTTTCTGTCACATCTTAACGTACTAGATATACATGATCCATCTCCACATCGGAACTCATCTCTGGAGCATTCTTGTGCTGAAAAAAAAAAAAAATATGTACATTATCATATTAATAATGAAAATAAGCTTTCACATATACTTAACATAATTGTAAAAAACAACAACAAAAACACCCTCATACGCATAAAAAAAAATGGAAGTTCTCAAAGATG
>NW_013669552.1:103972-110339 GCF_000517525.1 Limulus polyphemus | reverse complement strand
GTAGAAAGCCACCGAATTGTTGGTTATTGTTAACATGTTATTGTTGAAAGCCACCGAACTGTTGGCTGTTGTTAACTTGTTATTATAGAAAGCCACCGAACTGTTGGTTATTGTTAACTTGTTATTATAGAAAGTCATCGAACTGTTGGCTGTTGTTAACATGTTATTACAGAAAGCTACTGAATGATTCCTTATGGTTAATATAGAAAGCTACCAAATGGTTCCTTATGGTTAACATGTTAATACCGAAAGTTACCGTTCTCAGGGGAGAAGTTGGTGTTTGTTTTGAGTCACATTAGGTTCACAAGGGATACGTTGGTGTTTGTTTTCTGATAACAAAGAACACAGATGATCATTGTTGTTTTCATGGTCTAGGAATGTACATGTCCAGACTCAGAAGTTACAACAGAACCTCAGTCTCCGGACTGGCTTGAAATGAATGTAGTTGCAGGATTTCGAGTATGGCAGCTCCTCTTTCTCAGTATAGCTGGACTGATCGTTCTTGGTAAGTAACTTAGTTGGAGTTAACATTTCTGATCCTCTTAGTTTCATAGACCCATTGTTTAACACTTAGATCAATAAATTCTGATTATGAACAGAATTCCAACATCGTGCTAAGAGTTGAATGTACCATAGAGTTCAAAGTGACGCATTTCGACCAGAAAGGAACCTTGATTATTTTCAAAGTTTCAGATCCTGAAAATCGTCTAACAATTACTGAAAATATGTTTTGTGATGTTATGAATATATATATATATATATATAATTAACACTAAATCATAAACTATCACAATTTGTTCTTCAGTGGACCCTTAATATATTTCCATTGTACAAATTTCCGAAATGTTATAATGATTGCAGATGGGAGTTTTCGTAAAAAATATCCCTAGGGAAGGAATATGTTTGTTTGTTTGTTTGAATTTCGCGCAAAGCTACACGAGGGCTATCTGCGCTAGTCGTCCCTAATTTAGCAATGAAAGAGTAGAGGAAAGGCAGCTAGTCATCACCACCCACCACCAACTCTTGAGCTACTCATTTACCAACGAATAATGGGACTGATCGTAACATTATAACGCCCCCCACGGCTGAAAGGGCGAGCATGTTTGACGGGGCGGAGATTCGAACCCGCAACCTTTAGATCCCTAAAGAAGGAAATGGTTCATAAAGTGATCTAACGCATTCAGACTATTTGAAAATCTTTCAATAGACGTCATTTAAATGGTGACTTGTTTGTTTTAACCATTGAACCACCAGGGTAAGAGAGATATCTAAATAGTGACTACAATCAGAAACTGGTGCTTGAAAATCCCAGCTTATCTCACTTAGCAGTCACAATCTAAAAATTTTATAAAGACTTAGACAAATAATTATTCTATTCAAACATCATTTCTAGAAAGAAAAAAATAATAATTTCACCACACTCAAAACATCCATACGGCTATGTTTTTGTTGTTGTTGTTGTTTTTAATAAATCTATACTTAAATGAATTGTTGAAATAATGCAGGAATAATATTTACAAAACATTACCAAGAGTAAGTAATCAAACTTATAGCTTGAAGAAATACTATCCACAAAAGTTTACATCTTATAAACCTGGGGGTTTTGTATTCTTTCTAATCACATTTTTGTTTACCTTCTCCTTGTATTAGTCCTAGTTACCGAACCACTCTGGATATTTTCGATATTAACGGAACTTTTAAGATAACAAGTCTTAAATTCATATTTTTCAGTTGTCTTTCTTTGCTGCTTCATGAAATGTCGCATCCCACGAACGAAGCAAGAGATCGAGGCAGATTACCACCGTAGACAGTTAACTCGTACCTTCAGATCTCATCTTAACAAGATCGGAATGGACGATATTACTTTTAAAGTGGGTATGTAACTTTGTCTTTAACACATTGACCTCGAGAAGGCACGAAACCTTTATATCGTCATTTTGTGTTTTCATTGTTGGGAAGTTTAAAACCTTTGTTAGATATCATCGTGTTGAATTGAAAACGTAATAAATGTATATTTTCAAACTTATGTCAACGTAGTGTACGAACAAACCCAAAAAAACGTAATTGGAATAAACAGACTTGAAGCAAAAATGTTTTCCCCGAAAGGGAGCCGAAAGTCGCCTGGAGGGATCGCCTGTTTTAACCACTCGCACCACTATACAGTAGTGTGTTGTCTGCCAGTCAGTCAAGAGACACTAAAACGAAGTCCACCTAGTATTTTTAATATACATACGCACACACACACACACATATATATCCATTTATTTTATTTGAAGAGATATGTTTTAGACTAATAATTATTTTAGTTAATAAAAGGATGAATATTCAGTGTAATTGTATGTTAGCTCTGTTCATGTATGTTTTCGTTTTTTATCATATACATTACTGTGTTTGTGCATGTTTCAGCTTTGGAAAAAGTACAAGAAAGGTATGAAGAAGAACACAAGTCCGAAACGGAGAACAAAACACCTTATTCCGATAGCCCTGAGTTGTCCGATAGGGACGATCAATTAATACTACCCGACGACGACAAGGACGACCTCTCGACCGACATTGCTGGCGTAGAAGAAAGGAAAAACAGATGGACGATTCTCAGGAGACTTCAGAGAGTTATTAGTGGAATAAAACAAAAGAAACCTGATGTTTGAATAGTCATAAATTCAAAATGATTAATTTTAACTACCACGCTTAAGTTTCTAGTACGATCCCTCAAAACAAAGTGTAAGCACATTTAAAAAGAAATGATAACAAAGCTTCTGTATAAAAGTTTCGCTGTTAAAAGAACTTTTCAAATTATGAACTTAAAGAGTCACATTGTTTTGAAAGCTTAAAAGGATTGTTAGTAACAAAATTGTGTTCTAATTAAGGGTCGTGAAGAGTTAGATCATAGGATCGTGATTTCTGAGAGGATCAGGTCTTAATAAAATATCCGAAAATGTAATGATTACTCTGTTAGATTAAAGGCACGACATCGTGATTTCTGACAAGATCAGGTTTCAATAGATGTGAAGATAATAATGGCTACTTTCCTAAGGAATACAAAAATAAAATACATTTTGTGTTGCAAAAAAATATGTATAGAGTGGAATTCTGAAGAGCTAAGTTCTACATATATATATATAATACATGTACTGTTAGTTATTCTTCGACTTTGTCTTGATTATCACATCAACTCTGTAGGTGCTGAATTAATTAAGAAATTTCTGGTTTGCGGGGTTCAATTTGCAGCTTATTACAAACATCTCCTTGCGAGTATTTTACACATTTGAAGCTTATCGAGAAATATCTTCTGTCGAAGCGCAGCCTGATACCATTATTAAATATCCCGCAGCGTGTATTTTTTCAATATAATTATGGTAATTAAGAAATATATTTTACGAAGTGATAATGATAACCACCAAACTCATGGTAATTATTTAATGAATAATGCACAATCTAATTACAGTTATTGCACACTAGGCAATGTTGATTTTATTATATGTCCACATACATAATATATATATATACGGAAAAACCCTACATGAACAATTAAATTGCACCAAATAAATATTTAGAAACATATTAAAAAAACAAATTCCAGTCCCATCGTAAAGTACATAAAAAAATATCTTGTTGAAAATCCCATCGGAAAAAATCAGGACTGATTTTTTTTTTTTACTAATCTTCAGTAATAATCATTTAATGAGCAAAATGAAATATTATTAATATACCATTTTTATTACTTTTATTTTTTCATAACTTTTCTCCACTGTTAGGCGGTGATATTATCTGTACTCACACGAGTACGAGGTGAAATATGCTGATTGTTAGTAGTCTACGTAATAAAGAAAGAAACTTTTCAACGTATAACCAATTCATTATCGAGTCGAATCGACATGAACATTATGATAAAAAAGAGAATGGTTTAGGATAATTCAAGTGTTGGTCGGTACATGGAACCAGGTCGTAAGTTTTCTACTTTTTTCCACCACACCCAAAACATAAGCTGGTACTAGTGATAGTTGAAGCGCTCGAAAACTGAAAATCAAGTCAACCACTTTGAACCTGCACTTAATTTTTTTCACCATGCGAAACTGAAATTGAAATTTTTTTTTCGTGTACCAAATATTGTATGGCTTGAAATAAACACAAAGTGTATGTAGATTAAAAATAGAAGGTGGTAGAAAAAGCATATGAAGTCTACGTGCTTTGTATCACATATTTTAGGCCTATATGTTTTAAACGTGTTTAGCGTGACTGTCAAAAGAAAAGCAGTTTAATACGATATTGTCGGAGAAAATCATTGTTTTGTGTGGTACTGTCAGAGGATTTTGCGATATAAGAAGATTTCTTTCAATTAAAAACACAATCATTTATATTTATAGTAATTATAACTTGTTATTAAAAACTATCTGACCGATTAATATCAAGATAAAAACTTACTTCTGAATCTTATATTAATGAGTACAATACGACGTTATTGTAAATACCCCTGGTGGGTCAGCAGTAAAGTTGAGGTTTATAATGTTACAAGTTATATAAACAATAATATTTTACTCTCGTAATAAAATATTGAAAGTGCAGAATATACAAAATAATGTTTGTATTTTTCATGTTTTTCATACAACGAGAATGTATAAAAATCAATTTGCTGAATGTCTGAGAACGTTTGTTTCAATCCTGGATACTTACGAGCGCATTATGGAGTCGTAAGAGCATATATTTATAAAAAATATTTCGTAAAATAAACACTAGGTATTTAAGAGCTGATTAAACAGTAACATGCAGAAGATTTTAAAAGGGCAGGGGCTACTTGAACAAAAAAAAAAAAAAAAAAAAGGACACTTTTCAAGCATCGTAAGACATGACTATTTTAAAGGGGGAGGTGTTCGGGGAAACTACGAAGATACATAGGGTAGAAAGCCTCGAGAAGCAAACAGATCCTCTTTTATTTTTTTCCAATCAGTCTTACAAACATTTAAAAAATCTAAAATTAAACAGTGAATTCTTCCATACTAACACTTAATAACATAGAATAATTATTTTTTACTCTAAAAACTACAAGTTTCTGTGTGTCGTTTATTTAACACCTACAAGCCTGTCCACCGCAGGGACTCGAAACCCGGGTTTTAAGATTGTCTCACTGGAGGACTTGAAAACAAGAATAATGTTTATCAAAAAGAAAATTTAAATATTAGATATTCGGTGTGCTGCTTACTGGTGATATATATATATATATACAAACATTTTAACGTAAAGTTTGAGCACACGATCTAAAATGCAAGAAAAAATTTTATTTAGTATTACGTATGCAGGTTTACTAATGTCATATTGTTATTAGTATTATTAAATGATACTGAAAAAATAATTGATATAGTTGTTGATTTGACTATCTGAAGACGATATTCGAGTATTGTTTTAGTAAATAGATCAGTAGGTTTTTAATATACCACATACTTGTGTTCGTATTGGATAAAAAATTCCACACCATTATCAGTTCTAATTTCAAGGTATATAATTTCTCATCATTCCATTCACATCTAGATCGATGTTGGGAATTCCATCCAAATAAGTTTTGTCTCTAGGCGTGGGAAAAGCGTCGTTTACATTTTGTTTATACGCAATAAATAGGTTTGCGTCGTACTGATTCATGCCAATACCTAGGATCTTCGCGAATATTTAAAGTAAATAACGATACTCGTTCCCACCACACCTTTAATAATTTTCATGACGTTGAACAAGTATGGTTTGCGTGTCATCAACAAATTACCTATTATGATAATCTCCTACGAATATTCGTGAAAAGGCAATGAACTTTTAAAGCGCCACCAGGTGACAAGGAAAAGTAAAGTATGAATAAAAAATGTTACAGTAAGGATTACGTAGTTAGAATTTCAAAATTGTATTTTATGCTTTTGATATGGAACTAAATACATTAGATTTTATGAAGCCTAATACAGTTTTACCGAAAAAAAAAGTACAATATCATTTAAACTACTAACAAGGCCTTTTGCACATCACCAAAAATTATCAGCCTGGAAGCGTTTCAACGCCAAACTAATAAACGAAACATTTAAAGTTAACATCAGTTTCATTGTAATATTTCACCACATCTTTGATAAATTAATTGGCATGCTTCTAAAAGTATGATTTTTACTTTAACTACAGTTTTGAAAAACGGTTATGAAAATATCTTAATTATATTTACATTAATGGGGTGTTAAAGATCGTTATATTGGATAAACTTGTAAATTCAATTTACGTTTTGATAGCAAGTTAATACACAATACCGTATAGAGTAATATAAATTTTACATCCACTGTTGACGGAACAAGAAGTTTATATGGAAACAAGTTTCGCCTCTTTCACGTGTTCTCTTCAGTCTAAC
>NW_013669552.1:101633-103116 GCF_000517525.1 Limulus polyphemus | reverse complement strand
GACATACCGCTGTGCTACTGGGGGGCACGCCGAAATGTCATTTCATTAAATTTAGTTCAGTTTTTAGAACCTTTTTTAATATCACAGTTCTTTCTGTGTGCGAGTTATTTTTAAAATGATAGCTCTGATTTTCAGCCACACACAGTTTTTCTGGTTTCTGTTCCTCTTAGCTTTCTGGTGAAGGCCCAAAGTGTGATTTTACATAATGTTCAACATTAGTTTTCCATTTTCCCTAAAAAGAAAAAAAAAAGAAAAAAAGGTGCAAAGTAGAAACGTTTTCCTACTTCTTCCCATTTGGCTCAAAGTGAAATAATTGCGCTTCCTTCTGTTTAAACACACGTTTATGTTGCTTCTTTTAATGATAGCAAACATCTGATCAATGCCAAGTAACACTCATCCTGAAAAATGTACCAACTTCGTAATAATTTATTTTACCAGGCTTCGAAATCAATGAAATAATCACTTCCGAAAAATGAACGAAAACGCGATATATCTATATATGTAACTATTTGTATAAATATTTGTTCATTATTAAAAAAAAAATCATTACCAATTGTCTGAATATTAATTACATCATCAAATACAAATATTCTATTACCTCTAAATTTAACAACAACAAAAAAACATTACTTGCCCTAAAGTTGTGCCAATCGTATCATTTTATCAATTCCTCGGGTTTTCCAGATTTGGTTTCAATCCAAAGAAGGTAGAAGTTAAGATTACTGAATTGTCAATTCCAATTCCATCAATCCCAAAGGAATTAACTTTGACTTTGTCGCTAGTTTTCTTTCAGTCAAAAAATAATTATTTAAATTCTTATCAAATCTTCTTAAGTTCCTTCTAATTTCTACTTATACTTTCCGATTTTCAATGCAGGTTTTAAACTTTCAAATAATTCTAATTAATGAATTATTCTTTTAATTTTTCAAACTGATATAGCAAAATTATTTTTTAAATATGCCTTATTAGATCCATCAACTCCTTTTCTCATAAAAAAAACAACTTTTTCAATACTCCACGATTTCTTTTTAAACTTTGTTTCGTTTGCTACCATGTCTTTAGTCCTTTTAGCTATTCCCAACAACAAGTTTGTTTGTAGTTATGCACAAAGCTACACAATGGACTATCTGTGCTCTGCCCACCACGGGTATCAAAACTCGGTTTCTAGCGTTGTAAGTCCGCAGACATTCCGCTGTGCCACTGGGGGTGCACCAACAACAGGAATCATTATTGTACTTACCGTGCTTTAGATCTCATTCCCAAGATGCCAATGTGCACATTTCAGTGTTGGCAGGATACGTGTAGGCAACCACAACGTCTCACTGATGTTAGAAAGTCACGGAATTATATATTTAAAGATTGTAATTTTCCCAATATACCAGCAATAATTCTTATTTCTTTTATCAGTCACTGGACTTACGTTGTTTGTTTGTTTTGAATTTCGCGCAAAGCTACACGAGGGCTATCTGCGCTAGCCGTCCCT
>NW_013669552.1:93070-100633 GCF_000517525.1 Limulus polyphemus | reverse complement strand
AACATCATCGCCAACACTACCACTACCACAAAATGCCATCAGAAATATTCAAATAACGACATGTATATTGTATAAAACTAAACATCACATCTTTTACAGCATTTCATCAGTGGTTAAAAACCTGTATTACAAATTTAAAGTATATTCCTACACTTTCTCAAACATTCATTATAAAAAAAATTACAATATCTTCAAATCACGATCTGCTTCGAAAGTAATGAATGACCTATAAAACTATGCACAAATACATAATCAATAGCTTTATCTCAAAAATAGATAACTCCAATTGTAGTAAGAGTAGTCACTCCCCTTCTCTTTTGTATAAAATATACAAAAACTACTTGTCTTGAAATTTGTAAGTATTTTTAATAAAACACACAACCGCTGAAAAGTTTCTACACTGTGTAAAGTTATATTTTGTGTGGGAAAACAAGTTGAATATTAAGTGAGATTGAGAGAAATAGTCACAAAACCAAGTCTTTGTGTTAGAGTATTAGGAAAAACAAACGTATACTAAAATATGGGTTGAAATTAAAGAGTTCTACTGTGAAAAGAATAATTTTAAACAGTTAATTCCCTTCTATTTTCTTTAAAAATTACATGTATTTACTGGATATTTTAGTTTGAAAGATTTCTTTTTAGCAGTTCCCTTTTATATTCATTGACTTTATTTTCCTTTTATTTATGACTTTCAAATAAAATAAAAAAACAGTATCTTAGAAAGTACTCTGAATGTTTCTGGCTGTTTGTGTGAACGTTCAACAAGCCACAAGGTGTTGAGAACTTTCCTATCATTTTATTCCCCAACTACATTCAGTACATAGCTTCACTGTTGGATGTCCTCGGTCTCTTTATTTTTTCCATGTTTTTAGTGATGACGTCATGAAGAGTAGCCTGGAAAAACAGGGGAAATTGGAAAGTGGTAACAACAAATATTTTCACTTTTGTTGACTAAAACTGGAATAAATTATTTTAACAGTGTTTAAAAGCAATAAACATTTATATATATTTTTGTAACAATAATATACAGAAGATAATACCAGTCACCTTTTAGAATATTATAATAGTTCTGGGTAAAAATGAGTATGTGAACAATTTAATCAATGATATCAAAATCAATATTTTAAAGTAAGTGTCATTAGCTTATAAAATGATTTGTCTGTTTGTAACTTAAGCACAAAGTTACACAATGGGATATGTGTCCTCTGCCCACCACAGGTATAAAAAAAACCCAGTTTCTAGTTCTAGTCCGAAGCATACCACTGTGCCACTAGAGGGGTGCTATAAAACGAACATTCAAACAAAGTTACACAATGGGCTATCTGTGTTCTACCCACCACAGGTATAAAAAACCCGGTTTCTAGCGTTTGAAGTCCGAAACATACCACTGTGCCACTAGGGGGTGCTATAAAACGAACATTCAAACAATTTAAGTAAATTACCCAATAACATCCCTCAATTTGTTTGTTCTTAAATTTTATTTAATATTGGATCCTATTAGAAAGGTGCATTAAACTATTTTTTTTATTTGGTATTGTAGTTTTGTACATTTTAAAAACCAACAAAACTTACATAATGATTTCTGACTTCACTTAGCACTAATCTCAGTCCAATGTATTCCTTTTCATCAAGTTCATCAACTGTTCGCCTGTAATCTTCCTATTGGTTAAACACATTAAAAGTGATTTCTTATTTTGCAAGACAAATTACTTTGGTGATTTAAAAATAACTACTCATTTGATGTTAAAAAAATTGTCTTAATAATAAATAAATAAATATATATATATAGTACTGTAAAAAAAGAAATTTTCCTGAAAAGATCATTGGCATATATTCAAGGGTATTAGCCAGGATCTGAAGCAGTGAAAACTACAAGCACAAACTTTCTGAGGGATCTGGGGGCTTGCTCCCCCTGTAAAATTTTAAAACTTTAGATGCTCTGAGAGGCATTCTGGTGTATTTCTGATGAGGATTTAATAAAAATGGGACAGCCTTTACATCCATTGATTCTTACCTGTTCTTTATGTTTAGCAAGTGAAAGAGGAAAATCTTTACTGCATCTTGAAATGAGAAATTTTGAAAGTTGATAGAGTTGGGTGGTCCGTGGAACTTGATAACTGATTAATCGTCTGACTCATTAATTTTGAAAGTTGACATTAGAGTTGGGTGGTCAGTGGAACTCGATAATCGATTAATCGTCTGACTCATTAATTTGAAAGTTGACATTAGAGTTGGGTGGTCAGTGCAACTTGATAACTGATTAATCGTCTGACTCATTAATTTTGAAAGTTGACATTAGAGTTGGGTGGTCAGTGGAACTCGATAATCTGATTAATTGTCTGACTCATTAATTTTGAAAGTTGATAGAGTTGGGTGGTCAGTGGAAATTGATAATCGATTAATTGTCTGACTCATTAACAGATTATTTTGATGCGAGACTTGGACTGTAAAATTAGCAAAATAACCTTGAAAGTTAAGATAGATAGAGAGACAAGGGAGGGGGAGGGTCTCTGTTGGGTGTGACAAATTTATTGATTTCTCAGCAAATCAAGAAGGTAAGAAGAGCAAATTTTAAATTCTTGCTTGTGTTAAATTATGTTTAGTTTGTGTTTCTATTTGGTTGGAAACTGGAACAGCCTATTTTTGAAGTTAGAAAATTTTAAAGCAAAATTGGAGCTAAGACTCATCAAGTGATACAACCAAATTTAAATTGAGAATTTTTTTAAACGTTTCTTCTTGACATTAAAACTTAGATCATATAAAAAAAACCTGTGTATTAAGCTACGTTTAGATGTCAAGTTTATTGAAATGCCTTGACCATAAATTGGTTTAATTAAATTTTGAATGTAACACTGTAACAGGTCATTACATGGGCAAAACAGTCACACCTAGATGCAAAGGGTTAATAATCTTACAACAGGAGTATTCTTCCTCAGAAAGGCTGTGATGTGACCCTCCTGCCATAAGTCTATCCTTTGCAACATTTCAAAACTGAATAGTTACAAATTAGCTGAGAAACAAATGTGTGGGTTCTAACGACATCACTGGTGGTGCTGCAACACAACCCACAATAACACACCACTGAAGAAGAACAAAAACAACACAACCCACAATAACACACCACAGCAGAACATATAACACAACCCACAATAACACACCACTGCAGAAGAACAAAAACAACACAACCCACAATAACACACCACTGAAGAAGAACATATAACAACACAACCCACAATAACACACCACTGAAGAACATATAACAACACAACCCACAATAACACACCACAAAAGAACATATAACAACACAACCCACAATAACACACCACAAAGAACATATAACAACACAACCCACAATAACACACCACAGAAGAACATATAACAACACAACCCACAATAACACACCACAGAAGAACATATAACACAACCCACAATAACACACCACAAAAGAACATATAACAACACAACCCACAATAACACACCACAAAAGAACATATAACAACACAACCCACAATAACACACCACAGAAGAACATATAACAACACAACCCACAATAACACACCACTGCAGAAGAACATATAATAACACAACCTACAATAACACACCACTGCAGAAGAACATACAACAACACAACCCACAATAACACACCACTGCAGAAGAACATATAATTTGTTCATGAGAAGTTCAATGACTCCTCTGTACACAAAAACGTTTTCATTCGTAATACTTTCAATGTCGATGAAACACTTTTCTCCCCAAAGAAGTTTACAATAGTAAACGCTGGACACGATGAATTTTTTCAGATTAAAATGTTTCACATAATCTTCTTACTGTGCTGAAATAAATTTCTACGTAAAATATCAAAGTTGATTGTTGTAATAAAGTGTTTTATTGATCAACAGTTTATCAAATTGTAGCGAATGAAAAAATTTCAACTCCGTTACTGAATGGTTTAATTTGTTGTACCTAAAACTTAACAACTAAGTAAATGCTATTGGAATTTATAATTATGAAAGAAACTGTTTAAAAAAAGATTTCCTACTTACGATATAAGGATATTTGGCAACTTTTGAGACAATTTTAGCTCTAGTCATGTAATATCGAGACAGCTGATCAAAGTAGGAAGCACCTTCACTTTCCACCGTTCTAATCTCTCCTAAAGTGTCTTCCTGGTAGAATGGAATACAGGTACAAATTATACTGTAACAAGTGGTCACGTTGTTTTTTAAAATATGCTTTCGTTATAAGATTTTTTTTTTCTCCGTAAAACTTATAACTTAAAATATTTAATCATGAAAGGAACTCAAACATTAAAAAAAATTTTTTTTTTGAGACATTCATTTAACATAATTATTCTATAATGTTAAACAATAAGAAATTCCACAAAAATAAAGCCTTAGATACGCATACAGCTCTGCACTTAGGTAGTAATACAATGCAGAGCAAATTAAAAAAGTCAACTCTTGTATAACTTACAAATAACTGGAAATGGTGTAAGTCCAAACAATTAGTTGTTTGAAGTGTTATTCAAGTTGACAAATGGATACTAAGGTCGCAATGAGACTATTAATGCTATTACATGTTGACTGACTTGTTTCAAATTATTAGAGACTTCCAGCTCTCATATAATTTTGAACTAAACATCTCTTTTATCACTTTTGTATGCTCACAGATAAATCCATTTTAATATATTTGTTGTTTAAGTTCATTAAAGACTTAGAACTACCACATTCTAGATAGTTTATTAGAGGTTATCAAGAAACACCACTTGAGTAGCTTTGTCACTTGTACTAAACAATTGTAGAAAAACAACATTAACTTGCCTGGACAAACCAATACCCAACACTGATCATTTTTTAAAATCAAAGATGAGCAAGATACACCCTGTAGTTAATGAAGACACTTCACACACACATACCTGAACAGAAACACCAAAGTTATTTCCATCCTCGATACGAGGAATCATGAACTGGATCCACATTTTCAGCTGAAAAATTTATGAAAAATCCGTATATAAATTTATTCTCAGATTCATAGAAAACAAATAACTACGAAGTGTGACATACAATGTTGTTAAGAAGCTGAACACCAGAAACATTATTTATAAGGTTTGGTACAGTCATTGTTTCATATGTTTTTATTTTTTTTTCCAATGCTAATTCTACTTATTAGAATACATTATTTTGTAGCAATATTTTCACTTCGCTAAGCCTACCCTTCTAATTTTATACAATGGTTTCTAGTATAACCCTGAAGCTTTTAGTTATTAACCAGTGACTTACGAGAGCATTTTGCTCTTTAATGAGTTTTCAATTTTTTTTTACAGGTTATAAACAGATTTGAGTCACCGTGTACATTTCGATAATAAATTATTTTCTGTTCTCGAGTACATATATATATATTTCACAATTGAATTTATATATCAAAAAGGATGCAACTGACGAATTAAAACCAGATGATGTAATAGCAGTGACTACCATAAAAATAGTTTAATTATTTAATTACTAAAGGTCCAGTTAACATCCACTTTTGGGTTGAAATATAACTGTAAACTGTGTTTTGACCATAAAAAACAAAGAGAATACTAAATATTGCGACCAATGTTTAGAATTCTTACTTTCCTTTCAATTATTACAGATAATAAAACTTACATTAATTACCAACAAAAACACAAAGGGTAAAAAATACATGACAAATTATTCTTAGAATAATAAAACAACTTTGTAATTCTAAAAACAAAAAATTAGGACTTCACATTTAAACAAACCATTACCTCTGACTGGATTAATGTCGGGTGTAATATAATCATACTTCACTCTGACTGGATTAATGTCGGGTGTAATATAATCATACTTCACTCTGACTGGATTAATGTTGGGTGTAATATAATCATACTTCACTCTGACTGGATTAATGTCGGGTGTAATATAATCATACTTCACTCTGACTGGATTAATGTCGGGTGTAATATAATCATACTTCACTCTGACTGGATTAATTGTGGGTGTAATATAATCATACTTCACTCTGACTGGATTAATGTTGGGTGTAATATAATCATACTTCACTCTGACTGGATTAATGTCGGGTGTAATATAATCATACTTCACTCTGACTGGATTAATGTCGGGTGTAATATAATCATACTTCATTCAATGTTGGCTGAAAAAAAAACGGGTTTAATAAACCCATTCTATGATGAATGGGTTAAGCAACTGACATGATTCATGGATATATACTGTTATTCTTTAGTTAGTTCAACAGCTTTAAAACTATACGCAGAAATAATGTGTACAGAGGTAACTGGGCCGTAAAAGTGTTCGCACGTCTTACCTTATTGGTATCCTCTACTAAATCCTTAACACGTGGCTTGACTACATCTATCATCTCGCTGATAAATCTGTTAGCCGCTGTAGATCCACTGGGTAGAGCAAAGACCTTTGTCCCTGTATATTTGATAAATATCTTGAATATGACAATATAAGTAACAAATATTAAATAAAGTTGTTAAACTCAAATATATTATTGTCTCAAAATTATATACCCAACTGCTTACCTATACTCATAAATCTTAAATGTATATAGAAATATTAATTATACTATTATTCCCACTGAAAGCAAATAAAAGCATGGTGAGTGTAACACTAAAAAAAAGTAATGCTTCATTTTTGTGCACTTATAATACAGGCTGCAACTACACAGGAGCCAAAATAACGAAGTTTTCCCCATTATAATTTAAATCTTCAGGAGTGGTATCCAGATCTTGCCAACTTCTATGCTAGGTTTACAGTGCTATCAGTTAGGTGGATGTAGAAAGTTTCTTTTATATTTATTTTTCTGTGTATGGTTTATAATCAGTAATATTCAAATTTACTGTACAATCTTCCTCTCTGGCATAATGGGATACTTCAGATAGGTCAGTGGTTCTCAACCTTTTTAAGCCATGGTACTCTTCTAGCACAGCATTCATTACAAAAAACATTACCATATCAATAATTCCAGACGAAGTACGTATGTTTCATGTAGCTACATACCCATGAAATGTTTCTGGAGCCAGTTACTCAGCCACACATGACAAGAAATGTGCTATCTCAAATAATAAAAGTTTAAATGGCTTGAGCACCTGTTTGTACCTAGTCTCACTCACTAATTTAAAACAGTGCAACGTTTGTTTGTTTTGAATTTCGTACAAAGCTACATGAAGGGCTATCTGTGCTAGCCATCCCTAATTTAGCAGTACAAGACTAGAGGGAAGGCAGCTAGTCATCACCACCCACAGCCAACTCTTGGGATACTCTTTTACCAATGAATAGTGGGGGTTGACCATCACATTATAACACCCCCACGATTGAAAGGGCGAGCATGTTTGTTGGTACAGGGAATCGAACCCACAACCCACAGGTTGCGAATCGAGTGCCCTAACCACCTGGCCATGCCAAGCCCAACAATGCAATGACTTGTTATTTTGTGTCATTATAAAACCCGCTATGCTAATAAAGAAATATTATATTACCTGATGATGACAAAACCTTGTCGAAACGTTGTACATTTGCTGTTGTATTAAAG
>NW_013669552.1:90000-93060 GCF_000517525.1 Limulus polyphemus | reverse complement strand
ATCGAAAAAGAAATATTATGTAGTTGGATTGGAATTATGTGACTAGAATGAATTCACACATTAGAATATGTGAAACACTTGCATTTTGGAGAACCCCATTTTGAAAACCACCAAGTCTCGTCTGTTTATTTTCTTGTTTCTTCAATGTAAAAATATGCACATTCACAAGTGATGTTGTGAATGATGTACTTTTGTAATTATTTTGTGTAGTGGCTTCTGAATACTGATGTAATTCATATGTTGTTTACATGTTTTCAGAGAAACTCCTGATAATAAGGAAAAAGGCATGTGTGTGTTTTCTTAAAGCAAAGCCTCGTCAGGCTATCTGCGATATCCACCGAGTGGAATCAAACCCCTGATTTTAGCATTGTAAATCCGTAGACTTACTGCTGTCCCACCAGGGGGACACGATTAAGGCAGTATATCTGTTTATTCTTGGTGTTTATCTTGTTTATGTCCTTGTTTATGGTTCGGTAAACATTGTTAAGGAGAGTTCTGGTGATGAATATTTCTTTCACCTTTTAAGCTTCTTCAATACTAAAAGTCTTGTTCATTTTTGAAACCATACACTTTATGGTGCCTGTCTTTACATTGCTGGGGTGATTTGGTTTATGATTTAATTATAAATATAATAAAAACATTTAACAATTTAATAATTAGACTAAGATGATCATATAGGCTACTAACCATGACAATGAATGACTCCAATAGCTCTGGATGTTTCTTAGTTTTTAAGACTTGCATAGACTTTAATGATAATATGATTTCTGTTAAAAAATATTTTTTGCCAAATAAAATATGCATGAAAGGCTTACCACACTTGTCATTATCAATATAGGTAAATTTTCTCTTTTTTGATGGAAACTGTAATAAAAAAATTAAGCCAGTGTAAGCTATAATATGAAAGCATACATATATAGCAGGACAAACTGAGAGCTAATTAATCTAATCAATGTGGGATGTGATCAGCCCAAATTAAGGGTCGCAGAATTTTGCAATTCTTTTGACGGAACACAAACAAAATATGGCAAAGCTAAATCTTTACTAAAAAAATGTTTGGATTTCTTAGAATGTTACAAATGAAAATAATTAAAACATCAATAAACCTCAAATAAAAATTTGGCAGGTGTTGAAAAATCTATCTGATACAATTCCATTAAAAATATGACAGGTTTTAAAGTTATAATTTGATATTACTTTCTTCAAACATTTGTAGCAGTATCCTTAAAAAAATTCAATTGACATAAATCTTGTTAAAAATTAAGTACACATAAATAAAAATTAGGTATTTCTATTTACAAAGATTTTAAAATAATGTTTTGCACAAAAAGATTCAGAAGATCAATTCTATTTAGGTTTCGTGAAAGAAAAATTATTCTAATGAACATGACTGCTTGCCTGTTTGGTATTTTACCTATCAAAGCAGCGGGCTTTATTTCACAGTTTTGTCAAGATACCAATGGCAGGAATTGTGTTATTCAGAAACTTTACAAGAGCTATACATGATGGTGTTATACTTCATATATTGAGTTTAAAAAATGATTTCAGTAAAGTAGAGCACGAGTATTTAGCCATGATCATCCTCATCAAACGACCAATGAGATTTGAAACATTCGATTCTGCTGAAAATGGTGGTTAGAGCATGCCCAGCAAGCATGGATGCAAGTCAAAACTCATCCGATCCTGGTTCTAATTTCAACATTTAGGGTTCAATGTTTTTGGTTTCCGATTATAACAAAAAATATTTACATTTTAACAGGTTTTAATGGTTCTTAATACTTCTTAAGAAATTATTCATAATATTATTGTTTTTCAAGTAACTTTTAACCTAAGATTAACTTAATGAATTGGCAGCTTATGTTCTTATTACACCAAACAACTATTGTTACTGTCCAGTTACAATTACACAAGTACTAATAATGTAATATTATTTAGTAAAACTGGTACAATAAATGCTGAAGTTCACATATTTATAAGCTAATTGTAAGAAGCGAATCCCATGCTATATACGATATTTTGTCTAACTCGTGCACAATAACAAAAAAATATCTGAGCCACCACTGCAACATACTAAAGCTACTAACAAGAAAACAAATATTTTTGACCAACCTCCTCTAGTTCGTGGTTAGAATACGGAGCTTCAGGAATGGGAATATTCAGGTCTACATGAAGCGTTTTCAAGTTCTTGACATTGAACTGATCACTCTGAAAGAATACAACGTTGTTCACATAAACAGGTTACATGAATTTAAACATTCTGCTGAAGGGATATATTCTCCTACATACATTGTCTTAGAACAGTATCCGGTTATTTAAACATAACTTTTCAACACTTTAACTGATAAATAACAGGAAAATCTCCACTTATGACAACATTGTAATAGACCACCAATTTCAAAAGATACACTTCCATTAAGAAGTGGTGAAACTATAATCACCTTAGTAAAAACTGAACAAACCAGTTCCGAGAATTTCTACAATGAGGGCGAAATAAGACAATGTACTAAAAGTTCCAGTCATACAAGTTAATATTTATTAATAATTCTATTAAAAATTACTGCAATTACTACTTTCCCACTAACATGTGATTGGCAAAATATTAACGGGTGGGGGATAATGTATGCATACATACATCATTACTTAGTGTATACACATAAATAAAACACAAAAAGTATTCTCAACTTAACACATAAAGGAAAGAGAATAAAATGAACAAAGATCTGCCGAGTTTTGGTTATCATTTTTCATTTCAAATAACTAAATAATAAAATGAGAGAGTATGTTTTTGGTTACATGTACGTGCATTAAATTACACATACATGTGCATATATTTTGCAAACTGATTGTACTTGTATGCACATTAAGCTGTATATGTTAATCTTGATATCCCATTGCTAACTTATGTTTAACATAAACACAAAAAAATCTTTCACGTCTCAGACAACTATTCTGGGATCAAGAAATTTGGACAACTTACAGAATAAAATCAACTATTTTAACTCTTCATTTATTTCATCGAGACAAAGTACACACACACACACACACACACACACACAAGTA
>NW_013669552.1:87955-89000 GCF_000517525.1 Limulus polyphemus | reverse complement strand
ATTTCATCGAGACAAAGTACACACACACACACACACACACACACACAAGATTTCTAATTTCTATACCTTATCTGTTTAAAACTAGAGGACATAATGAGAATACAAGAACTAAACTTATATTGAAAGCACTAAATAGGCTTTTCTAATTTCTATACCTTTTCTGTTTAAAACTAGAGGACATAATGAGAATACAAGAACTAAACTTATATTGAAAGCACTAAATAGGCTTTCTAATTTCTATACCTTATCTGTTTAAAACTAGAGGACATAATGAGAATACAAGAACTAAACTTATATTGAAAGCACTAAATAGGCTTAGTAAATTTATCTCCAGAAGAAATGCATTCCTATCTAACTAATAGCGAGTAGTCTTATGAAAAAACATACCGAAACACACTTACTTGTAAAATTTCTTCTAGTTCGAGTATTTTCTTTGGAAAATCATTCAAAACCAACTTTTCAGCCTTTTTAAAATGAAAATTATAAGGGCACATGAAAACTTGGAAAGTTACACAGCCTATTTTAAATACAAATGTATAAGAATAAATATATTTAATGTATATAAACCATTCTGTGAGAATAATTACACAGAAAATGAAAATATTTGAACTTTCAAATAATAATTTCAATACATGAAAACAAACTTTACAATTTTTTACCAATATATATATATATATATATTTATTATTGGTCATATATGTTAAATTTTTACAATATACCCTAAAAACTTTTTAACTTAAGATTACTAGCAGGAACGTCACCCTATGGGTGGCTGTTTGAGCTTGTACTAATCGTAGTATTCATAACTCATTAACAAAAAATTTAGAAAAACTGAACATTTTCTAAAAAAAAGGATTTTTCTGGGAAGTACTGCACGGGACAGGTGTTTGGGTTGTGCTGATATAAACTGTAATGT
Source organism: Limulus polyphemus (assembly GCF_000517525.1). Taxonomy (NCBI): domain Eukaryota; kingdom Metazoa; phylum Arthropoda; class Merostomata; order Xiphosura; family Limulidae; genus Limulus; species Limulus polyphemus. The sequence continues at coordinate 88,084 of NW_013669552.1, read as the reverse complement.
TTTTATATATTAAAAGTGCTACCCTTCATTGAAAAACAAGTTTTTAAGAACTCTATTTTTTAGTACTATATTTACAAATTACATCAATAAAGATATAATCAAACCCTCACATACAGTCCTAGTGAAAGT
>NW_013669552.1:77799-87004 GCF_000517525.1 Limulus polyphemus | reverse complement strand
TGTGAGAAGGGTACTTTTATTTAAAATTGTGTTCTGTGATAAAAAAAAAGGTTGTTGAACATACCACAGTTATTTTTCTAATTATCTGAAACTTAAATACCCAAAATAGGAAATTTTGTTATGGATTTGTGTTTGTAATGTCATTCAATAGATGGCACCACATCATATTTATTATTTCGGTCACATACATAGATACATATATACACACTGCAGTCATTATAGTAAGATAATAGTGAGACATTTATCCTGAAGCAAAATTAGTAAAGTAAATTGGATCAAAATAAATATTTTCAAGAATGCGAGTTGTTTTTTTCAATTTACTCTACATGAACTGGATTTCTGTATGTAATTAAAACAATTAATATCTCATCCTGCCATATCATGTATTACTTCTCTTTACTGTTTCAAGTTCAACAAAATTTCACTATTCATGCATTTGTTTCTTACTTGAATTGAACATGTTTAGTAAATCTTACAGTCTGTTTCTAGTCTTTCAATAAATAAATAAGCTCTTTCCTCCTTACAGATACTTTACTTACTAATTTCCCAAAAAATACCAACTCAATAATATGAACAAAATGTAAAAAATACATTCTGGACTTGTTACTTCAAGATATTAACAATAGGTTTGCAAATGTCTTAAAAGGAGATCTGCTCACAAGACTAAACTCTCTGCTCCTAGATACTGGTTCCTAGGTAGTAGTAGCACCCGATGTGTGGCAAATGTTCCAATGTTGCCACTAGAACTGGATTGGCAGGATCTGCAATGTCAATGGAATAAGCTCGAGCTATACCTCGATTAAAACCAGTACTCAAGATCTGTCTATCCCAACTGTTCCATGGAAACACCTATGCCTTGAGAACAGGGTTCAGGGAGAAATCACTGTCATATTGGAGCTTACCCCTTGATGTAAGACAGTGAAGTCAGACAGATGCTACTACTCTGGAACTAATACTATCAATAAAATGTTAAAATCTGTGGACATGACCATATGGAATATTGACCATCAGTCAACAGATAGTGGTTTTCAGAAGAAAGGGCCAGATGGCTAAACAAAGTATCAGCTGGGCCATACAACCATTTTGGGTGGGCCAATTTTAATGGGGATGGATTTTATCATCATGGTAGGCATTTTGCTACTTAAACATTTTTAAATCAAAATCTTTGTTACCTAGTCAAGTAGTCTGCTACGTAAAAATTCATTTCTAGCCCTGAATAAACTATGATGATATACTGTAATATTAGCATGGTCAACATATATCTTAATTATTGAGATATACTGAAATTGTAAGAATCCATGTATGTCAGAAATTAGAATGTTATATGTGTTGTAGTAATTGTTGATATAATACATGAACGTACATTAGAATGTTATGTGTTCTAGTAATTGGTATAATACATGGACATACATTAAAATGTTACATGTGGTTTAGTAATTGACATAATACATGGACATAAATTAGAATGTTATATGTGTTGTAGTAATTGATATAATACTATGTCCATGTATTATAACAATTTCTAGAACATATATACATAACATTCTAGTGTATGTCCATGTATTATAACAATTTCTAGAACATATATACATAACATTCTAGTGTATGTCCATGTATTATAACAATTTCTAGAACATATATATAACATTCTAGTGTATGTCCATGTATTATATCAATTACTATTACACATATCACCAACCGCAACCTGCAAAACATTTGTGGTAATTTTCATGCCCTTCACTTGAATTTTCCTCATTCTATCATTCTCACACATGCCACTTAAACTTCACTTTCTTGTAGGCATTGTGTGTTAGATCGATAAATTGTGGTCTATTTGAAAAAATTTTATGTGGTCAGACAAACAAACTCACGGAGATGTAACTTTATTTGATAAACTACGTACAAAATTAATGGTACTTATAATAGTGTACAGAGTATTAAACAGTTATTAGTGTTCAGTGTACGACAGGTTGTAAGAGTTTAAACAAAGAAACTCATAAAAACAAAGAATAAAACCCGTACTAAAGAAAAAAGCAGCTAAAAGGTGTTTATAACAGTCTATGAAATGAACTGAACTTAAGTTATTGCAAAGTAAAGTAAATGTAAACTTGTAATGTAATGAAGGCAAACTTAGCTGAATATGCAGAAGCCTCTGAATGTGTGTGTTCACAAAGTGATAAGCATATGGTTTTGAACCTAATAAGTTGAAAATGACCATAGAAATTGTATTTAGTGTAATGTTCATTTTTTTACGAAATTACACGAGAGTTAAGTGTTGTTTCTGTGAAACACTTTACAAATAAAAAAAACTAAAGTTGAAGTCAATGCCAGTCATCACATGATGACAACAACATCATGCCATCGTGTACCATACTCATTGCATTGAAAACTTTGACTAAGCAAAAAACAGGCAAGGTGATTCTGAATTGAAAAGCCAATATGCAATCCCGACTCCTCATACAAAGGCCTTTCTAATGATATGAAAAAAAAAAAAGAGTTCAAAACAGACAAACACAAGCATATTATTTATAAAAGATGTCAACCATACCATATCTACTACATCCAGTTAGTAAAGTTCACATATACATACTAAGTAAACAGATATACTGAAAAATTAGCATGGTCAACACATGTACAAACTGCCAAGATATTCCAAAAGGTATGCACAGTCAACATATATATATATAAACTTGTTTGTCTCTTATAAAGAAAGGTCTACCTTTCTAAAGTGCTTTGGTGATAGGGTTTCTTATCTTTGTCTATAAATTGTTTAAGTAAACTAATAGTTTAGCATGGTTAACACACAATAATATAAATAACTGTGAAATCATTATGAACAAATACAGTAAATGTGGTACAAAACGTTGTCACAGAAAATACACAAGAAAAGCACATAGGTTGTGCAATGAACTAGAAACATTATGTCTGCCTTACAGTTTATCGATGTAAAATTATGGAACATTGTTCTAAAAATCCTGGATTAGTTCTCACAATTCAGACTACATATGTGGCCACATTTTAACTTTCTCAAGGATGTTCATATCAGGACCTTGTGTAGGTCAAGACAAGACTGTGAACATTCCACGAACCTCTTTACTATCAAGATGTTGTTTTGCCACATTTGATATATGCTTGGGACTGCTCTCTTTCTGAGTGGCGTATCTCTGCCTGATAAGTCAAATCCCTGAGGGAGTAGCACAGCAGATCAATGCCTGTATACATCAGCAGTCAGGGTGCCAACAACTTTGTGCAGACCACAAACACCACTGACTGAGATGCAGTTCCAAACTTTTCTCAACTTCTCTCTAGAATGATTTATTATATACATTATACAAATATGAAACCATTCTTTTATCCACCACCAAACAAGTTGTCACTGATTATCGTCGAACAGTTTTATTTTGGATTCACCTGTAAACTGCACAATCATTCCACTGTTTTCGAGCTAATGCTCAACTTCAACCTTTTGGATTGGTTCCCTTTTCTCAGCAGCCATGAAGGTCATTTTGTGCAGCTATGTCTCGAGGAGAAATTCATACATGTATTTACAGTAAGATTGTTGGAAACATCTGTATTTCAACATTGTCTATCTTATAAAAAAAAAATTTATCTGCTTCACTTTTAGGAAGTTCTGATTTTCTACCCTGAACATTTCTATTATTAACAATGCCAATTTCTTCACTACTTATCACAAAGAGTTGTAAACATCACATTAAACAGTACTGAATTATATTCTAAATCTTAACTTTGGATGTTGTTGTAACCAAGCTGTTAATAATTCTTATTTCTGCAAACAAATTTGTGGAAATGTTTTTGAAACCTATTTCATTTATAAAAGTGGGTCTTTATTTAGCTGTGCAAAGGTGTTAAAAATTTATTCAGAATACTGATGCTCTTTTTGAGAAACTAACTTCTAAATATCAAGATTGGTTGTTCTGTAACCCATGGTCAAATTTATATACATCAAGATATTAAAGAGGAAAGATCCTACATTTTCTCTTTTTAAATTTGGTATCTAAAATCACCAACTTATAATTTCAACAGACAAAAAAATCCTGCAGAAAAAACATTCATATCAATATCTTAACTTTTTGAGACACAAAGTTAGCTTTAAGATAATAATGGTTAATTGATAAAATGGATTAATAATGAACAGCCTACTGGAAAGTTTCTTTACACTCTCGTGGATCATCATCAGGTCTATGGTTTTGGAGACTATTGGCTTTCTCTTTTTTTTTGGGGGGGGGTGTCTGTGATGAAGAGCTTTTGTGTACCATTTCTTTGATTAATTGACTGATTGGTTGGTTTGTAAATGTATAATTTTTGAAGATTTTAATCTCTGTTTGCAAATCTGTTGGGTGCAAGGGATTTTTATGTTGACCTATTGAGTGTGGGGGATTTTTATGTTGACCTACTGAGTGTGGGGGATTTTTATGTTGACCTACTGAGTGTGGGGGATTTTTATGTTGACCTGTTGAGTGTGGGGGATTTTTATGTTGACCTGTTGAGTGTGGGGAATTTTTATGTTGACCTGTTGAGTGTAGGGATTTTTGTGCTGATCTGTTGGAGCTTCTTTGAATTTTGTTTTTGGTGTTGTTCTCTTTGTCACTTATTTTGCCTTTGTGTCTGTGTCCCCAATGTTTTTAGTGATAGTGGGTTTCATCAGTTTCACAGTATTTTGGTGTCCTTCGAGTTTTTGTCCTAAGTATCTTCTTATTTCACCTTCAACAAACAATTCACAACATATATAATCACCTCTGGATGTTATGTGGTTCAGAAGATGTTTAACATCTGTTAGAAGATTCTAATTTTTGATCCTGTCTTGAGATACATTTGAACTTGAAACTTCTTGAATGTATTTTGATGTATTGTTGCAGCTTATTTATTGAATATATGGAACGATTATTTTGGTTCTATTTTCTTGTGGTTTGTACAGTGGATGAAGGTTTTTTGGGATCCACTGCCTTCACAGAAAGTTTGGAGATGCTTCAGTTATTTGGGTAGGTATTCTTTATAGGTTATTTTCTTAGTCTGTTGAACAGACACAAAACTATTCCTCTTTTATAAAATGTGAACGGATAGATTCAGAGTTCAGGTATTTGTCCGTATGTGTTCATCTCTGATAAATATATTTGAGCAGGCTATTGTTCTGTCTGATTATCAGGATATCAAAGAATGAGAGTCTCCTATTTTCTTCCAACTGGATGTTAAATTTGTTATTGTTCATGAACTTATTAATAAGTTCTTTACCATATGGCCAAGGTACAAAAAATGGAAAGTATTGATTTTGTTTTTTTTTTGCATTAGAAATGGAATAGTCAACTCAGAATATGGCTGAGCATTGCTCATACAATTTTTGTAAAAGTTGAACATCAATGGTATTTTTTTTTTGTGATTTTAATTCTCTCTTCACCATCATGGGGACTAATATATCATCCTCTAGTGCACTGCCATGCAAGTGTGGAATTTTGTACCACCATGAAGATAGGGTATTCCCTTCAAACTTCCCAAAATTTACCAGTTTCATGTTTCATCTAAGTAATGAAATATTGAAACGCATCTTTTCATTTTTTATTGTGTATTTAAAAATACATCTGGTCCTGTGAGAGATTGATTTAGTTATAAATTAAAATATTGAAGCATATATATATATATATATCTTTTAATTATTTTTTATCTATCGAAAAATAAACCTGGCATTGCGAGAATGTAGTTTATTTATAAATGTTGCAGTGAAAAGTTAAAAACCAAAATGAAAATATCAACTATTTATTTTTTACCTTAGCAAATGAAATATATAAAGAATGCTGAACAGAAATGTGATCTTCAAAATTTTATATTTAAAATCTTGTTGAGCCGTCCTACTGTACTTACCTACCCTCACTTGGTTACACGTGGTATAACTACACTGTAGCTTGCAAATGAGCATGCAACAACCTTCCACCAGTATGAATGCAACACATTCTCCGAGCACAATTGACTCCCTCTATACTGTAGAGCACCATCATCACTTCGAGATTAGGTAAAAGGATGCACAGGAAGTTAGAATGATGGGTGAGAAGCGTAAGCAGAGTTAGTATCTAACAGAAATACACTGTCAGTGTAAGAAAATGTTAACTTCCAATAAGATACCTTACCTCATCTCACATGATAGTTAGAAACCCACATTAAAATGGTGCAAAATTTACTTAGATGTGCACTCTTCTGAAGGTGCCTGAAGAGAACCTATGGAGTGTGATACCCCTAAGATATGAGGTCACACTTGTGGGAGACCGTACCCCATCCATACCAGGTATATCTTTGCCCATTGTAAATATATGTGTCACTAAGTCAGGCAGAAAAGATGCCCATCCAATTTGTAATTGGCTGTGCTAGATGGTGTAGAATGGCTATGGCACATCAGACCATATTCAGTGGGTCAACTCCAGTCCAAAACCAGGTGGCATAGGGTATTTATTTTCTGGTCTGAGGTGGGGGAGGATCCCAGCCATCTTCACCTCAAGAGTAGGTGGCAGAAGGGAATACAACTTCTTTCCAAAAAAACTAGCCAGAGCACATGTGTGCAAACCTAGTATACAACCAACACCAAGCCACCCAACATCCAGGTAATGATAGGAAGGGGGAATGTAAACATGGTGTGTCAACTCTAGTAAGTGTATAAGCTAGGATGGGAGTCCTTAACACTTACCAGTTCATAGCCACTGGGGTGGTGAATAATAGAGGCTTTGTCCTGATGTAACTGATTCCACTAAGTCAAGAGTAGGGCAGTAGTGTTTTATTGGTGTAGATGGTGAGTACTCTTTATCCTATCATGGACAGGATGACAAATACCTGATGCTGCCCAGTTTTGGATTAGATGAATCCACCACATGCAGTTCACCCCTCTGGCTGGCTTTTCCCTAATCATACTACTGCCTGGATGTCAGTTCCCAGGCAGTCTTGTGTTGGATAACTCCTCACATGTGGTTGGTAGGGACCTTCCTCCTACTGCGGAACTTCCCAACACCACCTGGTTTTGGGTCACCTTGCCTGTGTGCAAAACCAGATACTAATAAGAAGGTAAAGACACTTTTATAGTTGTGGTACTCAAACAGAAACAAGCCAAACATAACTTTCCCATCACATGAAAAAGCATAACAATGACTAATACAAAAGCATTATTGGAAATAATTTGTTTCTACTAAAAACATAATCAGTACAAATGCAATTGTAGTATAGAGGAAGTTTGTAAAAGTCTTCTATTATATCTGAGCAATCATTGAGAAACTACTACGTAGACAACAGTTTTGTACAATTGTCTTAACACAAAAATTAAACTGTAGACAGGTTAAGAGCTGTAGCAAGTATAACTAGATAGGAATACAACCCCCTCCCCCTCTCACAAAAAAAAAGTCAACTAAATAATGTGTGCTACATCAGAAGAGCCTACTGTGTACTCGTATTATGCCTATTGGTCAAAGATTATCTCATAAATTTAGTTAAACTCCACAAGTAAAAAAAAAAAGCACAATAATTTAGTGAAAAAACATGTCAAAGTTACCGTTTTTGTCAATGCTATTAAAGATACCCTTCTGCACTTGAATTAATAATCAATATTTCTATATGTGCACCAAGTAACCTTTGATACTATTAAATTTAACTGTAGAACTATACAAGGTACAAGAGTTACTACTTTTATTATCAATTTACGTGTGTACGTGTGACACCTAATTTTTCAAGCTTTTTAATCTTTTTGTATGGGATTTAAAATACGATAACATATATATAAATAAACATCAATATGTGAGTGTGTATCTGTTCCTTATACGTTTCCACATTTCTTGATCAATCATATCAAACTTGACACAGTGATACAGAATGACATCAGGAAGGTCATGGGGAGTATTAGTATGTTATATCTGTTTCAAAGCTACATACTGTAAAAAAAGATATAATGACAACCACGTTGCAGTGTTTGGTCAATATTAGAAATTCATTCGCCGGTGTACGTATGCTAGCTTCAAACTGTTTTTCGACCACTGCATCATTCTAATGTAGTATTAATCTTCTTCTTTCATTCACCTTATTTTGTTTTTGTTTTAAAGAAATGTTTGAGTTAATCTTAGTTTCATATGGTAGAACTCTTCTGAAACCATTTGTGAAGATCATATTTATGTCTCAAAAATATGATCTGGAAATTTCTTATTTTAATGCTGGTCAAAATAGTGGCAATTATTTTGTGTAATTAATAATTAACTGAACTTTGAAATTTACTTGTAAGTTGTCAGGTTCTTTATCAGATTTTTAGTAGTTAATTTGGATGAGATGGTACTAGAGTTGGGCAAGGAATGGTATTGCTAATCAATTGATTGATGTACGTACTCTTTTCCATCAATTACTCGACTGTTATGCCCCATTCCCATACAAGCAAAACAAAAAAGTTTACAGAAACCAAACTGCAGCTTCACTAAAACGTTTTTCAACTTTCCCAAAATGTGGTTACAACTGGTTCCTTATTTTACCCAGAATGTACATCAGTCTCTGACATCACAAAAATAATGCTCAACACAAGACAGCACTCTCCTTTGGCCAAACTTCGTACACTTCAGTCCTACGACTCCATTTTTGTGTAACATATTCACACTCCTGCTGACCCACTACAAACACATCTCATGCAGGATGAAGAGAGACTAGTCTCTGACCACCCCTAGTTATTTTTCAAGTCCAAAATGTTTTGGGAATTGATAGACTTCAAACTCAAATTCCTATAATGATTGTGTTTGTTTACAAAAATGCTGAAATTCATAAAATACCAATAAAAAGTGTTTCTTATTTTAGAGCCATTCAGGTAGCAACCCCAATGTGAACTAAGACACATATAGCTACAAGAAACCTCCTAACTCTTAATTTAAGTTGCAGCTATAAGAAACCTCCTCCTTCTCTACTCAAGTTGAAACCACAAGAAACCTCCTTCCATACAACTTAAGTTGCAACCACAAGAAACCTCCTTCCACTCAACTTAGGTTGCAACCACAAGAAACCTCCTTCCACTCAACTTAGGTTGCAACCACAAGAAACCTCCCTCCACTCAACTTAGGTTGCAACCACAAGAAACCTCCTTCCACTCAACTTAGGTTGCAACCACAAGAAACCTCCCTCCACTCAACTTAGGTTGCAACCACAAGAAACCTCCCTCCACTCAACTTAGGTTGCAACCACAAGAAAC
>NW_013669552.1:75182-76831 GCF_000517525.1 Limulus polyphemus | reverse complement strand
CACCTAATTTTTCAAGCTTTTTAATTTTTTGTATGGGGTTTAAAATACGGTAACATATATATAAATGAACATCAATATGTGAGTGTTCCTTATACGTTTCCACATTTCTTGATCAATCATATCAAACTTGACACAGTGATACAGAATGACATCATGAAGGTCATGGGGAGTTGCCCCCCCCCCATCTAATATCATATCCAATTTTGGAAAAAATTACCGATGTTGTATATCCCTCAACATTAGAATGAACTATGTAATCACTGTTGTTAGAATTCTTGAAAACAGTATGTCTTTCTTTTCAGCATTGGTACGTTTATGTATTTTTATTGCACTTTTAATGTTTATTATTTCAAGAAAAACTAGAAGCACAATTTTCTATCCTGTGTTACAAACGAGTTACAAAAGATTTTAGCTTCAACTCATGTTGTTAAAGCTTGCAGGACTGACAGTATAAACCCTACACCTCAACCATTCAACATGAACAATTTTCTACCTACACCTGAAGATAGAATCACTTCTCTCTGGTGCTCAAGAGCAAGGAGAGAAAGAAAAATTTTATGCAGACTTTTGGAAGTTAACTATTACTGATCATTCAAAATCTTTGTTTTACAGTTAACCCTTACTTTAGTTTTATATGTAATGAATACAAATAGAAACAGTACAAAAGAAAAACGTGAAAAAAATCCTGATCATTATTTTCTCAAGATAAAATGAAGCATCTTTACTATGACAACTAGAAATTTATTTTCTTCACATAATATATTAAATTTTAGGCCAAACAGAGTGACATCTTTCTAGTCCATCAATAAACTTTAAAATTTATTAACTGCTTATATTTTCCCATGTTTTTAGTTTTTTTCACAAGCTACATGTTTCAGTAGAGGTGCCTAGCACCAACTAGAGCTGGGGAATTTAATTAATTATCCTGAGCAGTGATTACATTACTTAGTGTTGCACAAACTAATTAATTAAATTAATTAATTTCAGGAAAATAATTAATTAAACAAAATTACTGTTTTCAATCATTCCAACTGTCCAAGTAATCATATTGTCATTGTGTTTGGTTATTAAGCACAGTCACATAACGGGTGGAGTCGCTTGCAATTTTAGGGATTCGGGTTTGATTCCAATAGCCACTACATTTACCCATCCTGTCTTTGCTACTGCAAAGCTACTAAAGCCTTTGTGACTAATTTTGAATTGTTGATTAGAGGGGGAAGGCTACCAGCTGGTAGCACCTACTACCAACACTCTGGTTACTTAAGTATTAAATAAAGTGTACATTTATTGATTTTTTACATTTTTGAGAAATTAATAACTAATATTTAATGTTGTACAATTGTAAGCAGGCACAGATCTAAAGATAGTCAAAAACCCTCCATATTTTTTCAGGAATTAATAAAAACAAGCCAAACATTCTTATACCACCATATAGTGTCAAGAAAAACAAAAAAACATTAAATAATTTTGTTTATGAATTGTGAAAGTATTAGTACGTTATATCCGTTTCAAAGCTACATACTGTAAAAAAAAAGGTATAATGACAACCACGTTGCAGTGTTTGGTCAATATTAGAAATTCATTCGGCAAATAAGAAATTTCCAGATCATATTTTTGAGACATAAATATGATCTTCACAAATGGTTTCA
>NW_013669552.1:72423-74279 GCF_000517525.1 Limulus polyphemus | reverse complement strand
CACTCAACTTAAGTTGCAACCACAAGAAACCTCCTTCCACTCAACTTAAGTTGCAACCACAAGAAACCTCCTTCCACTCAACTTAAGTTCAACCACAAGGAACCTCCTTCCACTCAACTTAAGTTGCAACCACAAGAAAACTCCCTCCTTTCAACTTAGGTTGCAACCACAAGAAAACTCCCTCCTTTCAAGTGGTTGCAACTTAAGTTGAGTGGAAGGAGGTTTCTTGTGGTTGCAACTTAAAAAGAAACCTCCTTCCACTCAACTTAAGTTGCAACCACAAGAAACCTCCTTCCATTCAACTTAAGTTGCAACCACAAGAAACCTCCTTCCATTCTCAACTTAAGTTGCAACCACAAGAAAAGGAGGTTTCTTGTAGCTTCAACTTAAGTTGAGAAGGGAGGAGGTTTCTTGTAGCTTCAACTTAAGTTGAGAAGGGAGGAGGTTTCTTGTAGCTTCAACTTAAGTTGAGAAGGGAGGAGGTTTCTTGTAGCTTGCAACTTAAGTTGAAAAGGGAGGAGGCTTTCTTGTAGTTGCAACTTAAGTTGAATGGAGGAGGCCCTTCTCAACTTAAGTTGAAGCTACAAGAAACCTCCTCCCACTCAACTTAAGTTGCTTAAATATTCTGCTAAAATTAATCATAATAAAATTAGGTAAACATTTAAAAAAGGTAAGCCTAAAACATACATAATGATACAAGTTTCATTGATTTCACATTCTAAGAATGTTGCCATAACAAAAGGTAGGTTTCCAGAAACATTACGCTGAAATGACAAGCAAAAAGTTATTTACTGTAACAGTGTGTGTCCTCGGTTGATCAAAGACATCCTCAAGTAAATTTTACTGCCTTTCAAGTGTTTACTACAAAATGTCAAATCTAAAAAACATATTTAGTAAAGTTTTACCAAGAAAGTTTCAGATAAAATCCTTATAATGTGATCTAAGCAATTCTAGTGATAAAACTTGAATGATCATAAGTGCAGCACACTAATTTGTGATTCACCGTATTATGTATCCATAAGATTTTACACAAAACTCACCATCAGAGATGTGAAGAAGTGAAAAATAAAACTTAGGAAATGTAATCAAGAAAAAGAAGGTAAAACAAAAAAGACTTCTGAGGAATGAGATCAGACCAAACTTTTATATTTTATATAAAAATAGCCGACTCCAGTTTTTCCAAAAAAAAACATATACTCGTTACTTATTTATAATGTTTGTTATTATTCTTCGATAATTAATAATAATGTTATTTGCCACCATTTTTTAGTTTAACAGCTCAATTTACGGGAATATAACATAGAACAAAAAAGTTATATTTCAAATACCCATTTTTAGTGTATAGTAAACTTGCAATTTTTTTTTTAGGAAACAAATCTCCTGAAACTCTGGTAAATATATTTCATCTCTATCTACAGTTGTCAGTTTGCAAAGTTTGTCATTTTTTTCCCTGACTTTGTAAGTCATAAAAAAACACATACAACCTCAATCATCCACTTACATAATATTTCATTGCAATTATTATTTGAGTCATCTCAATGCATATTCTACTTTAATTATCAATTTGTATTTTCTCTTACCTCAATTTTCAGATTGTCCTTGTAATCCTCAACCTAAAAAACATGAAGACCTTACTATCAAAATCAGATGTCCACTATAGCCTTCTGAGCAATTATAAATTTTTGGCACACTAATATTTTATACAATAGATAAGAAGTTGCTCATATCAATGAACTTTATGGTACAACATTTATATTATTTAGAACATAAAACACTTTATAAACACACACAAAAAAAAAAAAACGAGAGAGGTGTGTGTGTGTATATATATATATATATATATATATATATATATA
>NW_013669552.1:66884-72179 GCF_000517525.1 Limulus polyphemus | reverse complement strand
CTCAAATTATTATTTCAGTCGTTCTTAATGTATCAAGCATCTATATGCAAAGACAAAAACTAATGGTTTCTATCATTAAATGAAGATATAGCCTAAAGATGCTTTGCAGGATTTACAGCATAACCAGGTTTCATTCACCCGGGCCCCTGTGCAGTTGCCCCCCACCCTTGTCGGCGGGCCTGTATATATATATATATATGTATAAAAGAAGATTTTAGTAAATATATTAGACATGAAACCCGATAAATTATGTTTTTTTCATCAGCTCTCATACTTCAAAATCTTAAAGGTTACCATGTACAGCGTATCATGAAAGCTCACGATTCACACAGTTTCAAGCTATCCATTCATCTAACATCCTTTTTTTTTGTGAACATGACCCAAGTTCTGTGGAAATCAAAGCATTTTTTAATAAAACCTGCTCAAGTAAAAAATGATTCTACTTATTCAGTAACAATGTTAATAAACTACCATCAAGTTCACTGTATGTGGCGATTTCTTCCTAAGTTTGTTTATATTTAGTCTTGAGAGCAGGCATTCATTTATTATGTAAAACAAAGTTTACTTAACAAAAAAAGGTACCATTACATTCTGTTTTACTTTAACATTAGTTTTATTATATTTAATTATAATTAATGACTTATTAGATCTTGTTCAAAAATCTCTGCAAAATAAACAGATACTGTCATTTATTGTTAAATTCAAGGCCTATTCAATGAAATTTGTTCATCAAAAATTATAACATAGTGGAGAATATTGGATACTACCAGGTTCATCAATTAGCCCATTTTGTCCTTCTTTATTAGTATCCAAACAAAATACTATATGCAATTCCTAGTCACTGAAATCCCCGAGAACCTTTAAAGTAATAGATTTAACCTTTACACTTGCCGTAAGACATTAGTATTAGGCCTATTACATTTTACATAATAATAGCCCACTCCGATGTAGCACTTCCTCAATTATAGAAAGTAGTGTTTAAAATGTAATAGGCTTAACACTAATGTTTTAAGACAATTATTGTAATCATTATTCACCAGCTTGGAAAAGGTGTACAAACCCTAACAATATTTAATCTGCTTGAATACTAGACAAAAGTAAGTAAAAGTAAAAAATAGTTCAGATCTTAGGATTTAAAAATGATGAAATTAAAGTAGTTAAAATTGAAACTGAAAAGCAATAGCATAACTGTGCATGTTGTAAACTACTCCTTTTCCTTTACCAAATTTAATTAGAAAATATAAAATCCCTCAATTAATAACATTCATAATTTAGAAGAACATGTGTTGTTCACTACACCTAACAATTTTCTGGCAAACTTCATTTTTTGTAAACAACAATAGGAAGAACAAAACCTGTATCAGTGAACCAATAACTATAATCATGAATTTTGATTTCTCTTTATCACTGATGAAACTGGATTAGCTGAGTGCTAACAGTCCTCTTTGCTTTCAAAAGTTCCAATAGGCATTCAAAAAACAAAACATAATGTACAGAAAAGAAGATTTTGCAGATTAACTGTATAAAATGGGATGTAATAGATAACAGTATCATCATACATTAACAGTCTGTATTAAAAGATGACTGCTTAATGCTGAGCATAGTAGCTTCATAAAATATCAGTCTCTTATAGCAGTAATACAAGTTCACTGTCCTTGGTACTATATTGGCTGGATAAGAAAAATTACAGTAATCCCAAATCCTGTCCAGTTAACGGTTTCTTTAATGAAGATATTGAAATAATTTGACTAAGATCACCTAATAAACAAGTTCAGACTGAAACAATTGTCGTTCAAGCAATTTAATAACATAAATAGCATCACAACCATTACAATGTCTTTTGCACCCCAGTCGGCCTAAAAAGCCTTTCTATTGGGCAAAAGACACTGTATAACAAGTATAGTGTGTTTGATATCATATTAAACACCCTCCTTCACTTTCATTCAGAAGTTCTTATACAATAGAAGGTAAATCAGCAGGTTCCCCTCACCGTTAGGAATCAAAATCAAAAAATTAATGTAGCCCTCATGATAGTTTAAAACAATTAAAATAATCACATACACATATCACAACCAGGCAGACAATTCCTTGAGTTTGACACAAACAAAAAATACAGATTTGTCAAAGAACAAATCCACATGTGGTATTCCAAAGTTTAAATCAATAAGCTCCAATATTCAAGTTTATAATTTTAACCTTTTCATTCCATTACACAAACAATCACTAACAAAAAGATTGAGATCCCCTAACAATTTTAAAGAACCGAGGTAGGTCACTTCCAATACTTCAACAATGCAGAAATCAATTTATTCCCATTTCATCTACCCTTAACATAATCATACACCAAATTAAATGTTTTATATTTTTTTTCCATAAACTTGGTATGCCATTTTATTGAAAAAACTAAAGCAGTATTATAATTTCTTGAGAACAAGCTAGCTTATTTTATGTGATATATTTATAGCGTATATGTGCATTTACATAACAAATACCGATGTGTGAATGTTTTAAGTCTATTGTATCGTACTGTAAATGGTATAAACACAAAAATGCTTTGTTTCTAAAGCTGTGCCAAAGTGATTTTTGTATCTAAACCTTGTTCTATATTTGATAACTTGATGATTGTATTTTTGGCCAATGGGAGTTGATGAACTGGGATGTTACCCCAGAAAACACAAGTCCAAAATGTTTAATTCTCCCTTTGCAGTTTACAGTTCTTAAACCACCATCATTCTAGCAGTCCACCTATGCATTAATTTTTTTATTTTTACTGAATATATGTACAAAAAACATCACATAGCATTTCAAACAAAGTCTCAGTACAGTTTTATACAGGGCTGCAAATAAACTTTTTGCTTTTAAATTCAAAATACTTATAAAGAGAACCAAGAACACTATTTACTCTTATCACAACAGTTAAACACTCAGCATGAAGATTCATGATTTTCTTAACCCTTTCTTGATGGGTCAGTCTTCCTAGTCTACAGTTCTTTCTGGATTAGCTATATGTTTAACTAAAGGATATAACTGAATTCCATTTAATTCTAAAAGTATTAATGCTAAATACAAGTTTGATACATATGGAGTTAATGAAAACATAAAAAGAGGATCAGAAAATTAAAAAGTGGACATGTTACTCGTGAAGTCAGTCAAGTTTTTTTACGGATTTTTTTATATGCAACAGACTAGTAAATGTTTACTAAAAGCTCGTCAAATTTTGTATGGTACCAAACTCGGAGCTCTAGTATGTAAAGCGTCATGATTTTTCAAGGTCAGTCAGAACTTCTAATTTTTTATTCCTCTTCTCTTTCCTGGTGTCCCTTATAAACAACCAGTAACCACTACATCTATCTATATACAGTTGGGTCTTTCCTAATATACTGTCATCAGCAAAGATTGTTGTTTTTCACTCTCTCAAATAGGAGAAGAAAAGTTTAAAATTCATCATATCTAGAGTTAAGGTAATGACACCAGTAACATGTCAGCTCTGACAATGCAAAATAGAAACCAATTTTAAATCTGTAAAAAAAACTATCAAACATACAATTGTGCTTTGGGAGAGAGAGAATTAAATGGTCTCCTTTTCAACAGTGCACTATTAACAGTGCAGTGTCACATGGAATCAGAGGCAAGTACTTACTAGAATTCCATTTTAATACCAACAATGTAAACTTAAAATACAGTAGTTACCTCTAAACGGCTGTCTGGATAAAAACTGCTGCACTTTTTTAAGAGAAGAGAGCCTGGAAGAAAATAGGAAACAGCACCCATGTCAAGGGAAAAAACAAAAACTGCTCCAAGAACAGCCAGCATGTACTAATAAATATAGCTGTAGAATGTCCCACGAACAGCCAGCATGTACTAACAAGTACAGCTGTGGAATGTTCCATGAACAGCCAGTATGTACCAACTAGTACAGCTGTGGAATGTTCCATGAACAGCCAGTATGTACCAACAAGTACAGCTGTGGAATGTTCCATGAACGGCCAGTATGTACCAACAAGTACAGCTGTGGAATGTTCCATGAACAGCCAGTATATACCAACAAGTGCAGCTTCAGAATGTTCCATGAACAGCCAACAAGAAGAGTCACATTATCCAGAAACGGTTAGTAAATAGGAACAAAATCCTTAATAAAATAGAAGTCATACAAACTGGTAGATAATTGCAACAGGTGATTTCCCAATGGAAATCCTATCTATGATAGAAGGGTGTAAGGTGATAACCCCCTAAAGAGAAAATCATGGAAAACATCACAGATACTGAAGGCAGACTTTCTACTAACTTGACAAACAACAACAACAGGAAGTGTGGGACTTCTTGGGCATCAATTTTGGAAATCCGATTCAAAAACTCTAAGGTTGCAGAACACTATACCATACGATAAATGTCTCTGTAATCATGAAACTTATGTCACACTGCAAGTTCAAAACTGGAGATTTATTTACCGTTTCTCTTGTTTATCCGTGTGTCTGCAATATTATTAAGCACCTGATAAGCACCAATGTATTCTGAATATTCTGAGGTGTTATGACAACAACAGCCAACAGTACATATGTCTCAATATGCCAAAGACAGAAACTTTTATTTGCACCATATTGCTGTATTATCAGCTTCGTGGGCCTGCCTGCATCTATTGATGATCCTACACATGCTGTGAAAATTTCAAGACAGGTAAATCCAAGTGTCTGTTTTACACAACAGCTGTTTTTGTTAATAAGACGTTAGCTTGAAAACGTGATGAAACTCACCAAAAAGGTTATCATGAATCCTGAAAAGAAGTAGTAAGAATGGCAGAGAAAAGCCTAACATAACAGGGCTCACGTATGAAGCAATGTGCTTGGATAAGAATGAATGGACCTTATTGAAATCTATAAGAGTAAAATAGATGATAACATCTACCACTCATCTAAGCCACTAAATTTTTAGAAAAACTGTAAAGGTCAGGAGAAAAAGGAAACTAATATAGATAGAAAAAGCCTTACATGTGGTTGCACAAAAGTTTGACAGAAATCACAGACAGAAAAGTAGAAATAAGTCTTCAAAGGAAAGAGCACCAAAATACTATGGACTCAGAAGGAAAAGATGGAATTTGACTAATGAAGTGTTGTGTACTGTTAAACTGAATTATTTTTAAAAAACATTTGTTGAATTTGGTTTTATGTTTGTTGAGGGTAAGGAGTGACCTTATGGAACATTTTGTGTTAACTTGCTTTTTCTTATGTTCTTAAGTGTTCAGTATTTAGGCTTAACTTAGATTACACTGAACAAAAATGAAAAAGAAAAAATAGAGAA
>NW_013669552.1:60415-66064 GCF_000517525.1 Limulus polyphemus | reverse complement strand
TAAAAAACATTTGTTGAATTTGGTTTTATGTTTGTTGAGGGTAAGGAGTGACCTTATGGAACATTTTGTGTTAACTTGCTTTTTCTTATGTTCTTAAGTGTTCAGTATTTAGGCTTAACTTAGATTACACTGAACAAAAATGAAAAAAATAGAGAATTTAAAACAAAAAATATTTAAAAATAAAAAAAAAAAAGCTGGATGTAGTATAGCCAAATTAAAAAATAATTAAATAAACTTACTTGTAGTCTTTTTCAAAGCCAAGGCCCTAATTCTTTTTTCTTAACTTATACTCCGAGTGAATAAAAAATATACTTACTCTGTGGTTCTTTCTACATACCCTTCATAATTTTAGGGTTAATTAATGTAAACAGAAAATACCCATAACCAAACGCACAGATTGATATGTGCATTTTAGAGAAACAAACACAAAATATATTATACGAGTAATTTACTAAGAATTTATTTAAAAATTCGGTTTCAATACCCCTTCATTTTATTTATGGTGATATTGAAAATAATCATTTTACTCCAGACATTTTGGATCGTATGTAATGAATCTGTAGAAATTTAATATGAAACATTTTAGTCATTACACTTTGGAAAATCAGAAGTGAAAAGAAAAGAAAGTAAATTAAATTCTAAGATCAACATCAGTTTTATAAAATAGTCCAAATCAAATATTTGGAAATCATCCAGAGTGATGTGATGGTGGTGTTTTTGTGTGTGCAAACAGCAGATGTGTAATGGCTTTACATTTAGGAACCAGTTTTAACAGGCTTCTAGGCCCTCAATGTCTGTGCTTCACCCATCTACCTCATGTGTCTGTTTACAACCCATGAGCACACTTTAAGATTGTTGGTGTTCTGTTTTTGTTTGGAAGCTATTTTTATGACAAAGTAAACTGGGTTTAAGTTGGAGTAGTGTTCATGTATTAACTTAATTTTCCTTCAAGATATAAGCTCTGTTTCAAAAACAAAAACAATTACATAAACTTACACAATTTGCTTTGTCATAACTTTGATTTGGGTATAGCAAATTTGATTTAAAAATTGATAGTGTACTAATGCTAATAATTCTTAAAATAATATTAGAAACAGCATGTTTAACTCTATCTTATGACAGTTGTTGATTATTAATTACCAGTAACCAAACTAAATTACCAGTAATAATAACAGCATCCTAAAATTGTTGTAAAGGGTAATCTCAATGGGATAAATGACTTCAAGTCACATATTCTTTTATGCTTTTATACTGAATGAAAAAGTGTAACACTCTCAAGGCAAGAATATCCACATTGTTGCTCAATTTCTTCAGGTCACACTTGTTGTCATACAGTGTTTACTTTTTCAGTATTCTTGTCATTTTCTTGACAGTTTAATGATTGCTGTTGATTTCGTGCTAACTCACAAAATACAATCATTATATTACACTAGTTCCTTATTGCTTCACTAACACCTGAAGTCTTCATTATCAAAGTTCTCATCATGGGGCTTGATTCACATCATCCAATCAATACTGTAGATATAGCTCAATTTGTGAGAACCCTTCCCTCCGGATATGTATTTACAAAATGGAGGAACAAGTTGTTGAAGTGATAACATTTATTGAAACAAACATTGTCAAGCACGTGTACAAGGTAAATATTTACCTAAGTTTATTAAATGTTCCATTTCACCTAGTGCAAAAATTGTCTTTGAAACATGGTGATAATTGCTCTATCTTTTTTTTTCTTGTCAAAATCCACTTACAATTCAGAAATTCTTCTAGGTCCAGAAGTTCTTTAGTCAAGTATCTAACTAAACAATTTATTTTGTGGCCAAATGACAAATGGTTTATCAATTTAATTCATAAACTTTACCTTAAAGAGGCTTCAGACTCTTTTAATTTTCAATTATTCAAACATAAACTGAGGAAAAATAAAAGAATCTTCAGGTGTTATTTTAATAATTTTTTTGCCAACAAAGCAAATCACAAGTTGAATAAGACTGCACAAAACTTTAACATTAATGACAAGGTGTCAAACAGGCAAATCAAAGAAACATCTAGTGCTTCCAGTTTGATGAATACTTAGATACAATGAATTCAAGCATTAAAGAAGCAATTGAAGAGTAGCAAATACAATGAATGGATTACTGGAGTTAACATCATGCATACTATATTTATAAAAGACAAAAAGGGACATTTTTGTACATCTAGGTTGTCCTATCCACTAGATTAAACACTAAAAAACTCAAAGCCAGTCTTCATCATTCAAATATTTATGAAGCTTTTCCTTATACTCTAAATTAACTACATCACATCTGAAGGCAATCCATTCCAAAGGCCAACCACTCTGTTGATGTGTGAATGTTTTAAATCTATTGCATGGTATTGTAAACAATATAAACACAAAAATGCTTTGTTTACAAAACTGTGACAAAGTGATTTTTGTACATAAACCTTATTCTATATTTGACAACTTGATTTATTTTTTAGGTTTATTCCAATTTCTTCTACTCCCATTTAGTCTATTTTCAATGGGAGTAGACAAACTGGGATGCTACCATCCTCCAAATCTTCCATTATTGCAGCCAATTTAAATTTATGATTATAATGCCTTCTTTAATTTTGTAAGTCAACCTGGCTTTATTACTTGCATCCACCTTTTTTTATCATCATCATCATCTATAAGGAATATGCCTATGTTGAATATTCAAAAAATTTCCACATTTGGTCAGTATCTCCAACTAATTCAGTTGTCCAATTTACAGCAGATAATTCTCATATCTTCAAGATTTGCTAACTCTCCTGATAACACAATGGGCATAGCAAAAGTAAAGCAAATTTGTTAGATTGTTAGTTTCTTTGCTATTTCCTTGTGTACCTATTATCAAAACATCACATTAACATACAATTGACTAATGATTTATAACACTAGTAAGCTACAAAAAAAAGGTTTCTTTGTCACTTTTACATGCTCTTGTATTATTCTATTCATGATTGCTTTTCTTTATTATTATTATGTTAACTAGTTTGTATTTACATATGTTTATGTTTTGCCCCACCCATCTCGTGTATTTGTTTGTTTTTAGAGCAAAACTACAATGAGCTATTTGATGTGTCTACCATAGGGAAGTGAAGCCCCAGATTCTGGTGTTGTAAGTTCATAGACTTACTGCTGTCCTACTTAGGGATATCACATCTGTCTGGAAGAAACTTTTGAAAGTGCAACACAAAAGCACATGCACTGCAGGTAAGTAAAAAAAAATACTAATACTTGATTGAGCTTTTAGTTTTAAAATATAATTTGCAGTTCTATTATGCAATTGAAAATATTTACTCATACAGTAACAATCTCTGCAAAAATCATAACACGAGATGCAAGACCAGTTTGGTGAATAAAATACAGACTGTCATGCTTTTCTGATCCTACAACTGAAAAATATTTTTCCAATGGATGGCATGCTTCAAATTTTATAATAAAAAAAAATTTTGTTCAAACTAATGAGATGAAAATGGCAGTGGCGTTTCACTGTTTAGTATGGATGCATATAAAAAAAAAGACTTAATACATGTATTACTAATTAACAGGTTTTGTTTAAGTATACGAGTTTGAGTAACTTCAAATACTCAAAACATTTATAAATTAAAAGTTATGTCATAACTAATTATAGAAAATACAGTAAAATTACAAACCTTGTACCATTACTAGGCCATTTTTAATATTAAAAACTTAAGTATACACTGTTATTACTGTTAATTTAAGATTCAAATAATAGAACTGATGTTACATAATACTAACAGATTGTTTGAATTTGACTTATGCCTTGAAGATGCATGTTTAACTTTTTTGATTTATGGTGTAACATATTTTTGATGTAGTTAAAAGTAAAAAATATATAGAGGATTTAAACTGTTTCCCACATCAGTAATGCTGTTTTTTCCCTTTTAATTCCTCAAGTTTATTATCAAACTACCCACAGAGTTAATTTAAAATGGGCATAAAGTATTACTTTAGCAACAGTTTACACTAATTACAAGGATAAAGTCCATAGTCCAGAGTGCAGAATGGTCCATAATTTTTAACCTTTTTGTTTTTGTATAGTGTAATAAATTACTTATTTGTTGTAAAACACAAAGCTCCACAATGGGCTGTGCTGTACCACAAGTATCAAAACCCAATTTTTACTATCATAAGCCCTCAAACTTCCACTGAGCCACAAGGGGCACAGTGAATTATGAATCAACTAATTTTAACTGTAAATGTAATTTTTTTTTAAATTCACTAATCACTCATTTATTTTAATAAAGTAGCAGTATTTTTTATAATAGTTAGCACATAATAAGATCGATACTTTTTCAGTCGTGTCATTGATTGAGCATGTGCAACTGTAACCTGTAGGTGCACCACTTTGAAAGAATAACCAGACAGGAACAAAATAATACCACGTTTAATGATTTCAGATATTTTCTGATAAACTGATGGGACACTTTTGACAATATATATTTATATATATATACTATGAAATACCAGAAACCAACATTTTACTTACCAACAGCACTTATCAACAAATGGTGCATTCTTAGTTAAAATTCATAATCGTTTGAACTAACAGTAACATATAAATTATATAATTGATAAAGTGTGATAATCTTTGGCCAATGATGTAATGTCATTTGGTTGAAAATAACTTATACCAAATTACCCAAATAATTATTTACATGGCAGTAATATATTACCAGACAATAATTTTAACTTAACAGTAACTTTAGCCTAAGTGCTTCATGATTTTAACTAAAATTAAAATCTCAAAAAAAGCAAAACAATTGTCATTAATAAGAATAAGAGTTAAAATTACAAAGTAAGTGGATTACGTTTTAAAAGAAAATCAGATTACGCCAAAAAATGCAAAATTCAAAGATGAGGCCCTCAGTCAACTAGTTCACAAAGTCCAATATTAACAGTAATACTAATAGTTACGTATACTATAGGTTAGGCCGAGGCTATAGCAATAAAAAAGCATTACGTTAGTCTCACGGCTATACAGACGCAGAGATTGAGATTACGACTTAACTTACAAAGTTAAACGTCTTAACTAATAAGTAAGTCTCAAGGCAACTACTAGCCTCAACCTTATTTGTTATATAACCAGTGTTACTAGCTTAACTATTCTACATACTTCTTTGGTTTCTAGAGAACGTTTAAAACATATATTAAGGATTATAATAAATGTTTCATCACACCTTTTCGGCTAACGTTAGAACCGCTGCCATGCTACTATGCTACTACTACTTTGCCCTCTGTTGTATAATATACAAAATTAAGCATTTTTTTTTTTTTAGAAATTTGAGGGAAAAGGTTGATATAAATTAAAACAGAACTTATTTCAGTTGATAAGAACCTATTATTTAAATCATGATGTGAATGATCCACACGTGCCATTCGAAACATCATTTGGGCTTTTCCGTCGTAGCTAGAAGAAATACTCTGAGATGTAACAAAACGTCAAAGTAATACTGTCATAAGACGTTAGCTTTATATGTATTGTTGCGTCTCTGTTCGACTTTGCAATACACTTGATTTCCACAGTCACTTGAACACACACTCTAATTCTCAACGAACGATTCACGCACTTTACTTACTACCGCGCTTGACTCAATTGTCCGTCT
>NW_013669552.1:57469-60245 GCF_000517525.1 Limulus polyphemus | reverse complement strand
CCATTCAATCCCGATTAATTGTCTGGCGCACTTATATACAAGAATAGAGGGCGCGTAGCAAATACTGGATTATTCGTAATGTTCCCCGAACTTTCTAGAACTCATTACGTGTTACAGCGTCACGTGACTTTCTCTGTCGTAACAGTATGATATATTTTTAACAATACATTCTTTATCCCTTTTTTTTGTAGAGCTTTTAAGTTTTCAGGGAATTACAGGGGTGATTCAACCTCATTTTGTTCGTCATATTAATTTCCGAATGCGTATTTCGCTCAATACGACGGATAAGACACAATGAAGAATCAATACAATCCAGTCGTGACAAGTATCTTGGTTTGATAACGGAAAAGCCCACAAGTAGCCATTTATATAAGCCATTTGTCACTATTGTTATGGTTTAACTGCCTTCTCTAAGCTGGCGAAGCATGATTGTGATTAATTATACTTGTCATGAATCATTAGTATTCGGCCTATTATACTTCTAACAGTACATTCTTTATTCAGTCTTTAAAAGGATTAGAAGATCGAGTGTATGTAGTATTTCAGTCACCTTTTGTTCTTCGTTTCTATTGCCGACGCCTACTTTCCATCAATACAGAGATGATGATGCTGGTTAGGACAAAGAAAAATCAAACGAAAAACAACAACACAATTTCGACTAACATAAGGACATAAAAATTTCAAAGTTCCTTACCAGGATCATTTACACGTATTTTTATTTAAACTGATATACTTAAACATATCAAATAGCCCCCAATGGCACAGCAGTAAGATAGCCTATTGTGTAGATTTGTGTTTAATTACAAACAAATAAAAGCAACAGTTATTGACATTATTTTATTACAAGTTACAGCTTTTACAGAAAGGAAGAATACCTTTAGAACAGGTATATGGCGTTTCAGTCACTGGTGCGATCATTCTCAAGTATTTGATCACACTAGTGGTTGAAACGTTGTAGCTGTTCTAAAGATGTTATTCCTTGCTATAAAGGCTGTAACTTGTAATAAAATAATACTTATGATCAGTAAGTAAACTTAAAACGAAACTATTTAGTTACTGGCATTCCTCGGTATTCACCAATACTTATATTATGAAAAATCCACAGAACTCTGGAGATCGTTAGTTGCATAACAGGCTGGCTACACGTCTCAATTGTTCATACTGATGATACAACATACCATCCTGCACTCTTAATTGACCATACAATTTCCAAAGGCTGTTACATTCATCAGTACAATTTTTGTCAGTTTGTGATAATCGTGCATAGGGTTATTTATTTGCTTTTTGTGTAGCTTTTGACTGGTTATTTGTGATATCTATTCTTATCCGAATTTTCGTTGCTTGTACAGTTCATCATCAGTTAAGACAACTGCATAGTATCTAAGATTTGAATATTCAATGAATAGACACGAATTCATTGGTTGATGGAATATTCCACTGATATTTCCATTCTGCTTGCATGGGCAGTATTTCATAATGAAACTGTATTGTTTACACATTCAATTCAGGCTGCACTAGTTTATCGCATATTCTTCTTTGCTTTCACTCATAAGTTCCTAGAATTCACAAATGCAATTTGTGCACTCGCTTATGAGGGATGGATGGTTGCTTTTACTGCTTTCTCTCTCTCAAGACTTGTTCCACACTGATTAATAAATCTTATGTTACTTAGTTACTAGCACTAGCCACATGAGTGGTTATTTACACTTTAAAATTGGAGCTGTAGCAAAATAATGATTGGAAATATCATCATATTTTACCCATCCATAATTAGCAAATAATACATTTTTACTTGGATATGTATATTCAGGTTTTTGTAATTTTTTTACATCTTTTCTACGTGTAGTTACTAAATCCTTGTAAGTTAGATGTTGGAAGGTCGAAAACTTGAACTAGTACTCTAATGTGTGCATAAAATTAAAACTACATACTGCCACAATGTCGCTGTACACTATTGCTTACTCGAAAATGCGTGAAAGTTGTGTTACGACAGCCGAATTCACGCGACGCTGGGAGCATGCGCGCTGGAGTTTCTAGAAGGATCGGGGAACCTCACGAATATCCCAGTATTTGCTAGACATCCTCTTTTTTTAGTATATAAGTCAGAGATAGATTGAAGAGAAATAATTGATAATTGAGTCAAGCGAGCAGTAGGCACCATAAGTAAAGTGTGTGAATCGCTGTGAACTATAGCGTGTGTTTATACAAGTAGTTAAGTTTAAAGTGACTGTGGAAACTAAGTGTATTACAAAGTTTGTAATGAGAAAGAATAAAATAGTTTAAATAAGAAAGGACTTGTATCACTGAAGTTTCTCGGAAAGAATTTCTACGGGAAATTAACAAACAAGCAGATACGCAACAGTAGGTTAGTTTCAACATAATTAGTCATGATTGAAAGGATATATTTTTACCCTGCAGCATCAACTCCATATATTTGGGCGTTTACATGCTTGTTCCACATTTTTAAAAATGACTCTTGTGCTTTATGTACTCCCTGTGTAGGGAGTTAATTGTTTTAAAATTCCGTATCTATACACTTATGCTTTATGGATAGTCGTACATTTACGTCAAATTTAATCATATTGGATTAAACACCTTTTATTCATTGACATTTACAAATACATTCTAACCTTACAGATGCATTTTAAAAACACCGAAATGTTAATAAAAAAGCTGTTAATGACATTAACTGAATACTTATTGTTAATTAGATTAATTGAATACATATTTATGTTACGACAGCGAGGGTCACGTGACGCTAGTAACACGTCATGTT
>NW_013669552.1:29090-56731 GCF_000517525.1 Limulus polyphemus | reverse complement strand
CACCTGTTTACACATATATACTTTGTTGGATATAATAGTATATTTAATTGCATGGTTAAATATATTAGTTTCATATTTCAACCCCACTACATTTTCCATGTCCATTTTTATACATTTTGTAGCCAGTCCTTTTATTTATTTCTCAGAGAGGTCGGAACTACTTTTTGATAAACATCTTCATTGAGACTCCCGTTATTCTGTATATCTGTCTCGTCGCTCTACGGAAAGTCAGTTCGACATGAAAATAACACATCAGGATTCACCTTCGTTGATTAATTGATTTCATTATCATTCTACTGACAAGCCTTCTTGAACATTCAAATAAAGCTCTTTGAATTAGTTTGAAAGCCAAAACGTTTTAAGTATGTTTTGAGGAAGTATTTTAGCAAATCTAACTAAACAAATTTAATTAATGTCATGTTTCTTTAGAATTTTTTTAAAGAAAATGGCTGTCTCTTCTTAAAATTTCGTGCTTCGAATATTTGATCTTTTGAAATATTTGCATTTTACAGTGGGCTTATAACACTATAAATCGTGTATCGATACCACCAGCAGTGTGCATAGCATAGACAGCCCTTTGTGTAGCTTTATGCTATACAATAAACAAATCAAAAAGCTGATGTTAACGCGTACTATTTAGTAAATATTTTACAATTCGCGGGAAAATCTATCAGCCCTCTTTCCTATTACCATGAGTAGTTTATTTTTGAAGTTTAGTAGAATAATGGACCAAATTAAGCGATTATGCACTACATGTTTCTCGTTATTTCAATTGTTATCTGGGTATTAAAAATTGAAATTATCTGTTACTTTATGAATAAGAACCTAACCTGGCAGAATAATGTTGCAAGTTGGAAGGGGTATTCTTAAAATTACCGTAAGCTGTGTAAGTTACGAAGATAGTTACGACGGTGAATTTTTGGCGGCTGATAACTGAATAAGGTTAACATTGTTGAGTGACCTTTAATCACTTGGTTTGATAAAAATGATTAACTTGTGAGATTAGGTGATTGTAGATCATTAATTAATGTTAATCATACATATTACTGTTTTAATATAATGGAAGTAAGTATGTAAATAAATTTAAATTACCAAGAAATCGCTACAGTTCGGATTCAGATTTTACTAAAAATTGACCAATTAGAGTAAAGGAAAAATATATATGCAGAGGCATAGTTGCCATGTTAGGTAATTGTTGGGAAATACTTGGTTAATTCATAAATGTGAGTAAACCATATACGTATTAACAAAATAGTAATAGGATTGCTATCGCTAAATTTTAATATATTTTCATATTGTTTTGTTTCTTATATCAAACTTTATTGTGGTAAGCTTAATACCCTTTTTAGAATTGTAGAAATATGTTTGAAGGTTGTCTCTTAAGCCTATCGACTTATGCTAAGTAATAGCTGTATACCTTATTGCAATTGTATGCAACTTGTAAGTTACGATCGAAGAATAACTGTATAACTATAACTTATAAGGCGTTTCAATTTTTAGGCCTAAATTTTAATATGCTGTAGGCTTAATAATCTAAAATATTAACAATAGTTTTGAAGGTTTTCTCTTGTTTAATTTTGAGTCTATCGGCTATGCTATACTAATTTAAAATTTAAGTTGCGACCAATTCCAAAGCCTTTTTTAGTTTTTATTTCTTTTGATTGTAAAATGTAACCTGTTACTACTTTACATATAATATATTTCAATTTATTTGTTTAGTGTAGGACTAGGTGCAATATATTGTTGTAGCTCAATATGTGGGCCCTGGCCCTTTTTTTACTACTGAAGCTTGTTTTTTGAGCCTCTTAATCTGCGGTTGAAAAACAAACTTTCAAGGTCACGAATTTGAAGGAACTTACTTAAGTGTTAAGTAATACTTACCTTAATTTTGATGTGACATAAAATAATTCACCAACTCAACCCATTTCACACTAACACTGAGTAACAGTTCTTAAGTGTATGCGAATAATAATATGAAAATCATCTCGACCACCAACTTGTCTGTTGTACCTCAGTTACAATGTGATTAGCATGTTATTATTCACACTGCATTCAGAAGTTCTTTATGGTCATATGAGGATAGGTTAAAATTTCTGAAATTTTCTTTTTAGGAGTTTAAGATTGTTAATGGAATTGATAATGTTCATGCATTAACTTGTTTTCGTATTTAATAGTAATAATGGTAGGACAAAGGGACAGATTTAAACTTTGGTAGGATAGGAGTCATTTTCAGCTGAGACAGCCTTATTTTTATAATGTTGGTTGGCCTGTGGAATGGGTTGCCTTCCGACATTGTAGATGCAGTTAATGTAAATGAGTTGTATGGAAGGCTTGTTAAATATTTCAATGATAAGGGCTAGCTTTGAGTACTTTTACTTAAGAGTTTAGAATAGTGGCTGGGATGACCTAGAAGGACAAAAGAGATTCTTTGTTGTCCTTGAATTATATGTAAGTATGTCAATGTTAAGTAGTCTTCTGTTGATGCTTTGGTTGCAAAATCAATGAATGTTTGGTATGCAAAAAAAAGAGTACCATGGGATAAAGTAGTACAGGCATGTAAATATACATTATTGCAAGGATACTACTTAGCAGAGACCTGCAAAATATGTATAGTCAAATTAGCATCTATATTGAAACCTTACTAATTTTAATTAAATACAGGATTTCTACATTAATACCAAATAATTCTTATCACAGACACCAAAATCTATAAGTCCACTTGTCTTAGGCCTAACATTAGTTAAGCCTTTATTAAGTATGGTCTTTATTTGATAAGGAGATAAATTAACACTGTAACTTGTATATGTTTTTACTTTGCTTCAGTTAGGGCTAAACATTACTGTACTTTCAATAAATAAACTTGTAATATTTGATGATATCATAACATTGTACATTATAGTAAAGTTTTCTTCATTACCTGTTAAAGCCATTTCCAAACTTTTATTAACTTATAATGTTATTCTGTGAATGTTAGACCTTTTTTAAAAACTTTAATAAGCTTTTAATATGTTGTACAAAATGTCTTAAAATATGTTTACATACATTCAAGTGAAGTGCATGTGCATGCACATTTAGGTAGTAAGGTGCATGTGCATTTTAAGGAGAGACAAAAATTGAGTATTATTATTATAATAGCTGTATCACCTTGATATGACTGATCATCATTCTGTTTAAACACAACTGATTTGGAGCACAAAGGAACTCATTCTTCTGTTACCGAACTCATGCTAAGTTTGGTTATGTGTTACTTTTGTGGAAATGTGTCTAACAAGTTGCGAGAGTTTCAGGATAAAAGAATATCAATTTTTAAGGGAGCACAATATAAATGTTAAAATATTGCAGTGTCTTGGGTGAAATATACTCATTCTCAAACACAAAGAATATTACATTTTTGAACTAAGTCAAAACCCTAGCACACTGCCCCATGGCCCTTTTTTTTATTACTGTTTTTGATTAAATAAAATTAAATCAATTGTCATGAAAGTAATCAAAATTAGTGTCTCCAATTATTATTACCAGTTACTCCAATTATCAAAGTCTCATGTGAGAATAACTGATTTGAATGCAATCAATTAATGATCTCTACAATTAATTGATTGTAAAATTCCACTAATAACCCAGCTCTACTGGTGATTAGGATTTAGAATCTACTACCTAGCCATGCATAATACTTCCAACAAACTATGTGATATAACTTCACAGAAAAGGTGTGCGGCTAGTTTAGTGCATGTCAAATTCTTTGTGTGCAAAACATTTTTAAATCTAAACAGTCACTTAGAAGTAAAAAGTTAATGTTAAGGCTAACCTTAAACAAATGTATGTAGTGAAAAATTAGGTTGTATACCATGATATCATTTGAAATATAGTATGAGTATAATAACAACTCAGCTCCATTAACCAATCACATTCAATTAGCTGATCAGTACAGTGTTCCTCAAACCATGGTTACAGACAAATTAGGAAATAAATTTAATGTTGCCAGCATGTCCTTCCAGACAGTTGCCTTCCTACTAGTCAGCAGTTTAAGAAGGAAGAAAAATAAACAAAAATTCTGTGGTGAATGCTGCCAGCCACTTGCTGTGCCTCTAGTCAGCAGTTCAAAATTAGTGACAGTGGCAGATAGCCTTAGCAGCTTTGCCATAACAAAGACAGGGCAAGCAAGTTTGGTGGCAATGGGAATCGAACCTGAGGCCCTCAAATCATGAGCCCCCCCTGGAATTACTAAAGCTGAACAAACTTGAATTAAACAAAATAAACTTATAAGGCTAAGATTGATTGAAGAGCAGATAACCCACCATTTAGTTTTGTGCTTAACAACAGACAAACAGAATAGAAATATTTCAATTAATTTGGTAGTTGGAATGATTGAAAACAGTAATAATTAGAAACACTGATTTAGATTAGTTGATTATTATCATGAAAGTTGATATAATTGTAATTTGGATTAATCAAAAATGGTAATAATTAGAAACACCAATTTGAAATTCTGTAATACTGTTATTCAACAGTTCAAAAATATAACTAATAATATATGTATTATTTTCCAGATTCTCTTTTGGCACATATCAACTGGAAGTAGGTGGGCAACTTTGGTGATCTTGGTTACTGGAACCACTTGTTACAACCTAATGTTGCCAGTATCTGTTACTGTGCAGTTTTGTGTTTGGAGACCACCCAACACTAAGAACCATCAACAACATAGTGGCTATATAAAGCAGACTTTTCAGTAGCAAGTTAAAAATAATTTTTTTAATTTTGTATATTGTTTGTAGTTTTTACATGAATATCTAAAAAGCGTTATTTATTACGATCACTATAAAATATCATACATACTGTTGTGGAAGTGTTATAGTCCTTTTGATTCACATGATATAGGCTCTTATGTTATATTGTTAAAGCATATAGTGGGTAAAAATTTTGTTTTATTGAAATACTAATTTAACTGCCTCAATTGTTAGTTTCAAAATTGCCCAATAATCAAAATTATTATGAGAATCTCGGAAGACTAACTTTTGTAAAGATCAAAATGACGAACAGTCTATGTGGAGTCATTAAAAGATAGTTAAAAAGATATTAGAAACCTAAAGAAGAGTAACAGATTCTGACATCTAAATTCACTTGCTTTGAGCTATTTAATTTCTACAAGTGCCTTTTAATAATTGTTAAAAAACTACACCTGCTCTGAGTCTATCATGTCGAAGCCTCCAAATGAAAACCTTCTAACCTACATTCTTGTTGTGGTTGGTGATGGGGGTGTTGGAAAGTCTGCACTAACCATCCAGTTCTTCCAAAAACTGTTTGTAACAGATTATGATCCTACCATAGAAGACTCTTACATACAGCACACCGAAATAGATGGCCATTGGTGTATACTTGATGGTAGGTGTATACTTCAACATTACTAGACAGCTTTAGTTTTTGAAAATCAAAAATTTTATTTTCATGTGTTCTTTTAAAATCTTTTTGCTTTCATTAATTCTGATGAAAGTTTGAGGTTAAATAGGTGTAAAGAAATCTTGTACGTGTAAAAGGATTGTAAGAGTTCATGAGAGAGCTTGATGAGTACTTGGGAATCCAAACTGAATATCGGCAGATGGGCATTTGATGAAATGAATGGGAGAGTCATAATGGGCCAAGGGATCCTTTGTTGTCCCTGAAATGTTACTTATGTACATAACAGTAACTTATTCTTCATTTGATGGCTGAAATAAACAGGATCTGATATAATGAATTTAATGATGTCTGATGGTCTTATTAAGCATCCTATTGAACTCTGCAGCTGTCCACCATTGGTAAATGAGAGTTTAAAAAACATTAAGATGGTTTTAGTTTAGGAAACAATATGGAATTGTCTCTTTGAGCCATTACTATAAAGCTGCTAAAAAACATTCATATTTTGGAGATTGAATTATTTGAAAAACATAATTAATTTTCAAAATCTTATCTTAACTTTCACTCTAAACAACTCTTGTGTAACAATATTAAGTGTACTTAATTTTGTCTGTCTTTATATGCTTTTGGTTATCTCTTTGTAATTACAAATTCTTGTCGTCTTGATTCATTAACTGATAAATTTTTTATACAGAAATAGAAATACAGTTCAGATATTTTACAGAAATGACAAAAGTTAATGATTGAAATTACTTTATAATTCTGTGGTCATTTGAGTGACAGCTACATGAAAAAAAACCTTCAGGTTTAAAATCATAATGAGTGACTATACTAATTACTGGATAAAAATTATTTCATAAGAACGTTTCTGGTGTTCATTTCTTTTAAAATACTTTGCAAGCTTTCTATGAAATCCATTGTCATATAATGGTTTTGTGATAGTAGTGTAGCAACAATTTTTTTTTCTCTCAAAAATATAAAAACACTCCTGATATATTTTTATAAAATACAATTTTTGTGTTAAAAACTGATACCGACACATTTTCTACCTTAAATTTTCACAAATTATTTAAATTATGCAAGGGACTTTCTCCTTATTGCTTATTTAACCACCCACCAAATCTATTTGGACTTCCTTCATTTTTCATATATCATGTACAGTAATATAAAAAAAGAGCGTTATTTTGATGTTTGGGATGGTAGAAGCCATGGACAAGAATGTAAATTGACTATGTTTACTTTAGAAACTTAATCCGTTTTAATCGTATCAAATTTGTGGGACACTGAACAAAAACACATTAAATATACATTCATTTTTGCTGCCAAAGCAAATGGTAGATTAGTGACAGAGTATATCTGTTTTTTTTTATTATTCTCATGCTCTTTTAAGAATATAAATAAAACAAAATCATTTGCATCATATAACTTGTATAATAAAGTGGAAGTTGCATTATAAGTGAAGTAATTATTGTTACTAAGCTATTGTGTTAGTTGTCATGACAATATGGTTTGCAGGTAAATGGGGGAAAAAAAAATAAAAAAAATATTTACTCCATAAAACAATAAGGAAATAGATATATTTAAGAACTATAAAATTCATGTGTTTGAATTCATTTATTTTAACCATCCTGTATCAATTTTCCCTTTAACCCTATCAGGACGGGTCACGTGTCAAAGGCCATGTCATTGTGTTTGTTGACTCGCATTCAAAATTTTATTGAACTACTATTTTATGAACTTGTGTCCATAAGTTTGGTATCAAATTGAAGATTATAATTGAAATTTTAGTATTATAAATTAGTTTATTTCTTAATTTAAAAGTAAGTATTAAAAAACACAGCTAAACATTGATTTTTGTGTGTCACGTGGTATGTAGAATGCAGCACTGGTTCAAATTAGATGTTTGTGATGTCAAAATATTAAGTCTATAGTTCGTATGAATTAGGAAAAACTACTGATATTGACAAGCTAGAAAATAATATAAAATAAGAACCTCTTATCTTTTCTATTTGCTAAGATACCGCTCGTGTACTGAATCAAACACAGTGCCCTCATACCCACCTCCTTTTTGGAAATGCTCCCTTATATACACTTTTATATATGACATGTAAATAATAAGACAAAAGCTCAGAATGTCCCCTAGTGGTTTTATCAGCCATTTTGATGTATTATTGTGTTAATCATATTCTTTTCATAAGATTTCAAGGGGATAAGGAAAGTCTTTTCACATCCTCCACGTGGGAAATTTCATAAGGCCTAGCAACCCACGTCAAGCAGCAACCAAGTACAAAGGTCGTAAATAGAAGAGATAATTGTTTGCTTTACTTCTTTATTTACTGTTCTATTTTTTAAGAAGAAAAGTAAGTTTAAGAACTTGTTTGTAAATAGTATTAATGTATATAAATATATAATGTATAATAATTGAGTATTTTACAAAATACTAGTCCACTAAAACACAGCCAAGACAAGTCACTTCGCACAGACCAAAATTCAGTTTTATATTATTGGATATGGTATTACAGGTGCACGTATGCTGCGTCATTGTAATTTCTGTATTGTTAGCCAGGCATGGCTGGAAGGTCAATATAATAAATATATATATAATGTTATGAGATTTAAGGTCTTTAGTCTAAACATTTGTGTTTTCATGTTATAATCTGTAGTCATTCTAGAATGAAAAAAGCATAATTTATTTTCTAAATTTTTATGGTGGTTACGAGACTGGTCAGAGTTAGGGTTAAGAAAATAACCGAAAAAATATAAAGTTTTACTGAAAATAAATGTTTGAAATGTATTTAGGAGGTTTTAGAGATTACACAAATAATATTTGAGATTTTGGGGACAAACAGTAGTTTTTTTTATTTATAACATGAAAATCACTTCATACTTGGACTGGTAAGGAAACACTATTTTCAGAAACAAATCTATAATTAAAATACCTCATTAAAAATTGATTTTTTGTGTATGAATGACTTGTAATCTTTACTAAAAGTCTACCAAATTTTGTGATGATACACTGCATTAAAAGTTATACTATATATATACTTAACATGTGCAAATATATATACAAACTTGTGTATATTATACTGAACTTGTCATGAAAGGGTTAATAAATAAAATCTCCAATAAAAATGTTAGATAATTTTACAAGTTTGCTGATAACACCAAATAATTGGAGACATTAACTTTCAACTATAATTAATACAGTAATTATTTTTATATTTTTGGGTATAAGGAAAAGAAAAAAAGTACTTAGTATATAAAAATTGTATGAAAACTTGAACTAATAAGTTTTTTTTTTTTACAATTATATGTTTAACTTTTTTAAATTGAAATATATTCGTTTAAACATGAAATTTGATGGTAAACAAATTCTAAATTGTATACAGCTGTTTGTAGTATATGAACATGTAACCCTTGTTCTCAATCCTTATAAACCACGTACAGAATAGTTTTAGAAGTTGTGGTTTATTTCAGTCTTGGATACTGCGGGACAAGAAGAATTTAGTGCTATGAGAGAACAGTACATGAGGAAAGGAGACGGGTTTCTTCTTGTGTATTCGGTAACTGACAAACAAAGTTATGAAAATATACGAAACTTTCATACACAAATTTTGCGGGTGAAAGACAGGTAAGTCATTTATGAGACATATCACAAATAGTTTTCTTTAAAAAGATTATTATGATTATAAAAGTCAATAGGTTATGTTATATTTGTAGTCTTAATATTTTATTGTGCCCATCAGTCTTTATACTTAGGCCTGGCATGGACTGGTAGTTAGGGTGCTCAACTGACAATATGTGGGTTCGAATCCCTGTCACTGAATATGCTCCCCCTTTCAGCTGTGGAGGCATTATATAGTGATGGTCAATCCCACTATTTGTTGGTAAAAAGAGTAGTAGTACAAGAGTTGGTGGCGTTGACTAGCTGCATTCCCTCTAGTCTATCACTGCTAAATTAGGGATGGCTGACACAGATAGCCCTCGAGTAGCTTTGCACAAAATTAAAAAAACAAATAAAGTAAACTTTATACTTAGATTTTCTGACATAGGTAGTTGTTGTCACAAATAGCTCCTTGGATACTGTGAATGTTGACCTAAAGCTAATATGACTGGTGATTAGCAACATCAGTGTTTGTCCTTGTTGTAATTTGATTGAATTAGTTGCTTAGATTTTTTCTTCAGCATGGATATGAAGCAGATTAAATAAATCCCACATGCTGTACAATTACTGGTTTCTTAAATAGCAAATTGGAAGCAAACTGAATAGAACACTGTATGCTTAATAGGGCGAAAAAATAATGTTGATATCAGTGCAGTTTGTAAGTTTATTTTCTTACAATCTCTAAATACAGTTTTTCTGAAACGTACTGAACTTAGCTCTGATTTACTGTATGTCTTACATTAGTTTTGAAATGCGTCTTGTAACACTGTATTAGCAGGTTTTTAGCAAGCTATTAGTACGCAAGCCTGAAAGAGTACTTTGATCTGAAACAATGATGTGAGGTGAGGCATTAGAGTTATCTGTACAATTACACAGATTAAAACAGTGTTTTTATCAAATTGTGTGAAAATCGGTGGTATGTATGTATGTAATATTCTTCTCCTTTAACAGGGTGCAATGTTTTCATATTGTATAAAGTATTACTGTAAACTTGTACAGAACCAAACTGGAAGATATCAATATTATCTGTAACTGAAACATTTTATGTACAAAACCATTAGATTTATCAAGAACTTGCAAAACCTACATACCATAAAAAGACGGACCAGAAAGTATCCAAAATATTATAAGATGCATATTCTGTGGGATCATGAAATGATCAGCACGTAGCAATGTTGAAATAGACTTGTTTGGTTGAAAAACAAGTCACTCCAGTAATTAGAATGTTGGCCACCCACAAAAATGTTCATAGGTAGGCCTGGCAGGGGTGCATCCACCCATGTTGTAAAATATACTGAAATCAAATGTAAATCTTTTGTATCAAAGTGAATCTAATCAAATTATAGTTTATATATATATCATTAGTACAGAGCTTGAAAGTAGCAGTAATTAGCTGGTAAAAAGCCAGTTGGTTTTAGTGTTTAGCTAGTAAACATCAAAGGACACTGTCATTTTTTCTTACTACATGTAGTTGATAATTTATGCATAATCATAGATATTCAGAGTTATTAAAAAAGAATAACGTTTACGGAAATAACCGTTTCACAATAATTGATCAGTAAGTCTTTTCTGGTAGCGTGTCATTCTCGGTCATCTTTCAGTTTAAAATAACAAATAAAATGATCATCTTCAAATGGCGGTTCAGTTTTATACATATTAGGAAGTATAATTATTATTACAAACATAGATTCACAGTTTGATAGAATATTTAAAAATATGAAATTGAAATGATAATTCTTCCTGGGTATTCAACGTCAACTAACTAGTTATGTACACCAAGGGCAAACAACTTAATTTGTTTTGTTTTTTAAGTGTGGCTGGCACTTCGCATCAATTAACTAGTTATATCCACTAGTTATATAAAAATATCTCACAATGTCTGCACTACATTAACACATTTACATTCAAAGTATAAATAATTTTGTATTTCACAGCATAGGTCATATACATAAATAGAAAGGTAAGTATTCATGCTTCGTTCATCACTCGGTATGCTTCTACTTAATAAATGCCCAAAATACAAAAATCTTTCTCACTAGGATTGTTGAATGGAAATCTGAGTGTTTATTAAAAACCAGTTTTATTATTATTATTACATGCTAATCACTGTTCAAAGTCTAATACGCTTCTGACACTCTCCATTTTAGTTATTTTTCACACAGACAAGTAATACTTGTGCTGATACAATTTATGCATTTTACCACTCAAGTTAGCATTGATGTTGTACAATATGAATCATGTTTTAGTTGTTTCTGTCAATACTAGATAATTGTATCAGAGTGATTATTTAAAAAAACAAAAAGGAAGAGATCTTGGAGATAAAGGTTTCTAGTCGATCACAAAAATATTATTGTTATTATAAGCAAGCAGCTTATGTATCTTAATTTTGATTTGAAGTGTGGCTGGCACTTTTTTGAGTAAGTTTTAAAGTAAATGGCAAACATTTGCCAGTTGCCTTAAAAATTTATTTGAAGCTCCATAGTTATACCATTAACAAGATCTGCAAAATACAAGTTGAGTAATGAGTAGGGATGGGGGCTTGATGTAAGAACGAAGGTCACACGTTCTATGGCTATTGATTGCCACTGTAGAACTTTAAAAAAATGAGATACAATGTGTGATTCACTGTCTCCCTGTCATTTACAAAAGCTAACTCCCTTTCTTGTATGTTTATATTGTTTAGACTTTTGTTAAATAATGACAAGGAAATGTCATAAAAAATTACTTGCATACAGTTTGCAGTTTTTTTTCAGGAAGACATTAGCATTTGGTTACTCCAGATAAGCTTGCAGCAGTCTATTGAAATTAAACCATAGTCTGTTGGAATATCTACTAAAACTATTAACAGAGAATACGGGCATAAGTTTGTTGGTAGACTTGTGTATCACACAGGGTTAGGTTGTTCTGTGTAAGTTTTCTAGTAAGGAATGTTAAACGTTTCTGTAGTTAATGTGTCCTGTTTTGTGTTGTAGAGATACCTACCCAATGTTACTAGTAGCCAACAAGGTTGATCTAGTCCATCTTCGGGTTGTAACAGAAGAACAGGGACGCGAGCTTGCAGTTCAGCTCAAGGTAAGAAGAAAAGGATTGGGTAGAAAAAGTAAAGATTCAGTTCAATTATATGTAATTCAGAATAGTTAGTGTATATGAAGGAAATTTACATTTCTTTATACATCCGAATGTCGTTCCTTATAATGTTAACTGAATCAAAGGTTTTAGTATTAAAAAAATTGTTTTTATAATAATTTAGAAATAACATAAATAGAAAAGATGCATAAAACTTTTCTTAATTTAGAGTTTGGAATGTTATCCTTCTGTTTATAAACAAATTAAGTTAGATCCAAAAACAGTCTTTTCAATTTTTATTCACAAAATGTCAAAACCATTAAAACTTTAAAAATTGTACGTAATCGTTTTATTAGCTAACTTAGTAACCTGAAATAAAAAGTTGATTTGTGTGCTGAATTTTTTTTTTGTTTGTTCTATGAAACTAGCTGTATTTGCATGCTACAGAGATACTCTGTAGTTTTAGATTAAATAAAAAATCTGAAAAATTCTATATTTTTTTTAGATCCCTTACATTGAAACAAGTGCCAAAGATCCACCTCTTAATGTGGATGCTGCTTTTCATGAAGTGGTTCGAATTATCAGGTAACACTGATACTGAATATAGCTTTTAACTTTTGTAAGATATGTCAATGCTATACTGCTGAATCAATGGTTTTTGCAAGAGGTTCTAATACTATTTTTTTTAAATCAATTACCTTTGACAGAGATTTCAATGCTATACTGTTTAATAAATTATTTTTGTAAGAGATTTCAGGGTTATACTGTTGAATCAATTACATAGGTCTGCGATGGTTTTATTGTCTTGAAATTTTTACACGTTCTATGCTAATTCCTGTACGCTGAATCCGAAAATATCCATTTTTCTCCATTACGTACAGATTTTTCCCAAAACGTTGCAATGCAATACATAAAAAAAAACAAAAAAAACACAATACGTGGTTTGAGATAAAAAGATGTAGATTTCACACACAAAAAATCAGAATGACTGAGGATGCATATTTGTTTGACGTCAATGTTCTTCCCTTTTTTTCAGTTTGTTTGCATTTTTGTTAGCAAACATAATAATAAAAAATGTTCATTGTGATAAATGAAATAATAATTTGATCTAAGTAAAAGTTTTTGTTCCTTCTCGATTTGTAAAAAAAATCTTTACATCATAGAAAAAAATTAATATTATATACGAAATCTGCATAGCTAAATTATGGAAAATCCATTATTAAAACCAAAACAAATTTTATGAAGTTTAAATTTGCAGGCCTGTGTTATTTTTGTAAGAGATTTCAGAGTTATACTGCTAAATCAGTGATCTTTGGAAAATATTTTAGTATGATACAGCTAAGCCAATGTCTTTTGAAAGAGATTTCAGTGTGATACAGCTGAATGAATCACCATTTAAAGATATTTCAGTGTTTTACTGCTAAATCAATGAATTTTAAAGGGATTTCAGTGCTATAGTACTAAATCATTACACGAGTATATAAAATATTTATAGACAGTGGTGGTTACAAAAAGGAGTTTTTATTTGTTTTAAGAAATTTGTAGTTGTTTTCTTGATAACGTGTTGTCTCAAATATTCAATAAAAATGTATTTTCTTAATTAATCAGTATCTTTTAGCATTGAAAAAAATACAGTTATTTACTGTAAATATATAGATTGTACGAACTTATGTGTAAAATCTATTATTTCTAAGACTTTTACAACATTTCATGTAATAGTTTTAGATACATAATTTTTTCGTGTAATTGTACCTTTTATTGCATTTTGTAAAGTATCTTTAACTTTTAAAAAATTTATTACTCTCGACACGTACAGAAATATTGCATTATCTGTTGAAATTAATTTGTTCATCAAAGGCCTTTTCTTGGCTGAGCTGGTCTAAAATAGCAGGAAGAGTCTGTTATTAAATTAAAACAAAAGAAAAAATTAATTATTAAATGTCCTTTGAATTTTTTAGTGTAAGCTGAAAACTAAAGCTGATGTGTTAGCCTTTTGCATAGTGGAATGATAGATATACAAAATGTCCGTAACATTTATACTTCCAGTCATTAGACAGATCGCTGATCAGACTCGGTTTGGGTGGTTAACGAACCTTCGGACTGTGGGAAGAATTCCATCCAATGTACTTGTTAAGTTAACAAAATTTGAAATGTAAAGTTAGGGTAAGGGAGGTAAAAGGAAGATGGACCTGGTCATTAATTGTTTCAAAATAATCAGAAGAAATTATATTTTAAAGTGTCTTTTGGGTGTTGTTATTATGATTACTCTTCCTATCTCTTTATTAAAGAATCGAGCCAAAACAGCCCATTTTTCTTATGCTCCGGGGCAAGATAAGTAACCCTCTGTTGGAAAACAGGTTGAAATAAAGTTGTCTGCATGATTGTTTTTATATCAGAACAAAACTTGGTAAGATGAAAAACATGCTTGATAATGAAAAAAAAACTACAACAAAAAATATGTACAACAACTTTAAGACGTAGAAATTTAATAAGTTAGTTTTGACCAATAAGTTGCAAGTTGGATCAGTTTATAATATATTACAATGTTTTTAGAGGTATGGTAATACTAAAGTTGTGTAACTGAGATGCCTGGAGGGGGGGGGGGTCACCTGTTTTAACCACTTGCACCACTATACAGTAATGTGTTGTCAGTCAGTCGGTAGACACTAAAATGCCATCACATAAGGGATGCTTAACGTTGCTACTTATTACTATTTTTTAGGAACCAGCCACCACCAGTAGATAAAAAGAGGCGGAGAGATTGGTGGAAGAGGAATCGAAGATGTACACTTTTGTAGTGTTGATTTTTCACTGTGCTTGAGAAACTATCCAGATACACATAACCTGGTACAGAACATCCTTCCATTGAAGAGTCTCATAGTGACTTTTGTGCAACAGTTAGTTTTCGGTGTTGTAACTTTTTTTTGTTCACATTAATTCAACTGACAAAACCACAACAAGGCCTTTTGTTCCATCTGTCCAGCTAGATCTCCAACTTTCTGGTAACCTCTTTATCTAAATTGGACATACCACTTTCAAAATCTTAAGACCAGTGCCCCTCTGACCTTACCGAAAAAAAAGACGCGTGTCTTAATACATAAGAGATGTTACAAGAAGCTATAGTGGAAAGAACTAAGATACATTTTTACACACTTTCCATTTGTTCCTGTAGAGCTAGGATGGCACCTAAAAGGTTTTATAGAGTTTTGTATTTTATACTGTTTTTTGAACAGTTTTGATAATGGTTTATTGCATTTTGTGTGTTGTTTATTAGTGCTGTGCTACATAGAGCTGCTGCTTTCAAATGGTGGACATATTGACACACACAAACACACAGAGGAAGCGTAATCTTTTTTCCAATAAAATATTAGCTGCTACAACTAAGTTAAGTACTGAAAGAAACTCGCAGAAAATATTTATCAAAGGATGTAGAATTTATATAAATGTTTTCAATATTTTTGTCTGTTAATTTCTTTTGAGCAGGCAGGGAACTGAACTTTGTTGATCATCAGAAAGATGGTATGGCTACTGTTAAACTATGTTTTTTAATCACTGTTATTTCAGATAAATGGTTATACACTAGCTGCAAATGTGCTTGTTAAACTTCTAACTTCGTTTAGTGTTTTTCTGATACTAAGAACCTAACTGTCATATTAGAAATGTACTCTAGGATATTCATGGAAAAGTTGATATTGTTCTGGCTCTTTTAGATGATGGTGTGATTGTTTGCTTGATGATGTAATGATGTTTGGAGGATATTGTGTATGATGTGAGGGATTTTATTTGTAATAACACTGATTGGTTTTAGCAGGTCTTTTCTTGTGATTTATAAAAAAACAAATCACCACCAATTCCCTTATGAAAATGTGTAGTTGATTATTGTTAATAAACCTGGTCATGTGAAGTGGAAAATTGTATAACTTCTCGTGTTACCTTCTTTAGTTGTATTGTTAGTCTTTCGATGAAGAATGTTCAGAAGAAGGACTGTTTATAGATCTTATCAAAAGTGTAATTATTAGTATTCTTATTTATCTTTTGACAGTGTTTGGTTCTGATGTATAATCCTTTACTCACTGCTAATAACCTAAAATACTTTAGGTGTTTCTATAACATCTAACATATCTTCACAATTGACTATTCACTATTACTCGGCGGACTAACTGATTATTTATTTAATTATGAATTTTCTTTCCTCACCCAAATGTTAATTTTGATGGAGAATAGAGGGCGTAGAGGTCTAATCTATTCTTTGATTTGCTGCTGCCTCTGAAGCAGACTAACTTGGCCATATTCGTGGCTTCTCGGTGGTGCTTGGTCTCAAAAAATAAACAAGGCGTTTATGTCATCTTTTCTTCACTGAAATTCATGTATTGGTGAGGAAAGGAA
The DNA here is from genome assembly GCF_000517525.1 of Limulus polyphemus. NCBI lineage: Eukaryota > Metazoa > Arthropoda > Merostomata > Xiphosura > Limulidae > Limulus > Limulus polyphemus. Next base: position 40,224 of record NW_013669552.1, on the reverse strand, counting down.
ATATGTAAATAAAAGTATCTTCCTTTGTTGTTTGTTCTTGAGTTATTTATTATAACCGTTTCCACATACATTATATGAACTAAGGTGGGTCGTTGAAATTATCTTCTTTCAGTTGCAGTAAGCTATCTTGATGTAAGATTTAAACTAGTCCTGTAAGTAAGTTGTCTATTAAGTTATTTTGGTTATGGTGGTTAGAATACGAGGTCAATACGTTTTATGTAATGTCTTTCATCAGAAGTGTACATTTAATTTACTACATAATTAATAGTGACTTATAGCAGTGGGCTTCAGTCTTTCCTATTCCACAAATTGGCAAAATATTTATAAAAGTTTAGGGACTTTTAGGAATACATAGGCCTGTAGTAGAGCATATAACCTATAGAACAATAGGTTTGAAGTACACAAAATGTAGCTAGTTTTACGTAGGGTTGTAAAAATAAGTTTGTAAGGACGTAGAATATGAATATTGTTCAGAAATAATTGCACTTTCATTGGATGGTTGTGCAAAATGGAAAAACACGTGAATGATTCAGGATCCATGCACCAGAGGTTGGGAACTACTGATGTAAAGAAAATGTTCGTAGCAATACTTAGCACAGTACTGTGATGAGATCTCCATCATTAGCTTTAAAATATGGAGTTTTGGATACATGAAATTCGGATCCATGCACCAGAGGTTGGGAACTACTGCTTTAGAGAAAATGTTTGTAGCAATACTTAGCACAGTACTGTGATGAGATCTCCATCATTAGCTTTAAAATATGGAGTTTTGGATACATGAAATTTAGCATCATGAGATCTTTTTTGAGTATCTTCAGTCAAAAATCTCAAGCTACACGACGTCATCCAACTTACAATATTTAGTTCCTGCTTATAAACTAAATGAGAGATGTAAACACGTTTTACCTTTGTGCTCATTATTAATTCTATTTGCAGAACAGTAAAAATATCTGTAGTTTCTAAAAGTGTTGTATAAACAAGTACATTATTTAACCCATTGTTGTTATCTGTGTTGCACTTCTAATCACGCTGAAATAAATAACCAATAATTTAGTGATTTATAAACATTAAAAATAAGAATTATTTAACAAGATTTTCTTAAGTAAAAGTTAATTTGAAGAAGTAACTTTATGAAGCCAATATTATAAAGATGGAATTGTGCTAACTAACAATATAAATGTTTAGATGAGTACAGTAGATTATGGGTTTTGACAGTTTTTTAAAGTAGAGTTACATATGGTGAAATATTATAAGACAGGTACTTCAGTCCTTAAGTTTTTGCTAAGAGCTGTAGATGAAGGCTTTCATGTTACGCTTCTCTTGCATATTACTTGTTTATGTTGTCATGGTGAAACTTTAAGTGTAGGAGAAACACGTTTCAGAAATTGGGAAAATATACACATGTGTTTGTGTGCTGACAAAGTAAATTATACTGAGCTAATGATGCAGAAAAGTACACTAATCTGTGAAACCGGATTCTCAGTTACATTACAGTTAGAATCGGTGATTTATACGGCTATTGCTGATACAAATCATGTGGCAATTATAACAAACTTATAATTCAAACCATATAGTGGCTGTAATTACAACACAGAGCACATGGTTACTAAAATTAACCAGCTGGTGTTACAGTGCACATGGTTACTAAAATTAGTCCGCTGGTGTTACAGAGCACATGGTTACTAAAATTAATCAGCTGGTGTTACAGAGCACATGGTTACTAAAATTAGTCCGCTGGTGTTATAGTGCACATGGTTACTAAAATTAATCAGCTGGTGTTACAGAGCACATGGTTACTAAAATTAATCAGCTGGTGTTACAGAGCACAAGTATATTAACTGAAAGGAAGTGGATTATTAAAACTAATACGACCAAAGGTTCTCGGCACTACATTATCAAAATACTGTTTGAAACAAATTGGTTAAAAAATAAAAATCTAAACTGATGTGGTTACTAAGTAAAGACTTGGAAACTTGAACAGTTTGATAAAGATTCTTTTTATTTTGCAAATTTGTTGATTTAATTTTCTGTAGCTCTAGTTGGAATGTTTTATAAATTCTGAAGTCAAATTGCACCTTTTAACAAGCAAAGTTCTTTACTTCTGTGTTATTTAGTGACCGGAACTTCATGCTATTTTATTTTGGCCAGTTAGTATTTTGATCTTTAATGAAAGTATGTTAATAATAAATTTTAAATTTTCAACAGTTTAAAATTTGATACACAGGACTTTTTAATGTATTCTATGTGGTCGCATTGAAAGTGAAGCAAATTCTATGGCTTTTATTCTGCAGTCATGTTTTGAAGTTGATGAACCTGAGAAACATGAATGACTTTTAGGCATTTTTGTATGACTGAATATATTATTTTGTGGTCATACTTTAACTGAACTTTTAATTAATCTTTCAAACCTGTATCTAACAAGATTTAAATGTTTTAAACGATTTGTCTGTTTCAGTAGATTCACGTGGTAGATGTCAGTTTTCATCTAAAAACTTTCACATCTGGCCAAAGTTTAGGTCCAGGAAAAAAAAAAAATTTTCTTTAAACGTTGATTTTATTTTTAGTTTGTTCCTTGGAAATTTAATTGCACAAATAGAAAATTTTTTACTAAAAACTGTTAAAAAAATATTTTTAGTTCTTAAAATGAATTTTTTTGCAGTTGGCTGGTTACTGTGGTGGAATCATTTTGTAATATGAAAAGTCTGCTGTGGTCGTAGTGTGTATGTATGTACTGTTGTGTGGTGCTTTACTGCTCATATGTGTGCTTGTTTGACGAACATTGGTTCTTATGCACGGTAAACAAAATTGTTCAGCCGATACGTTTTCAATGTACTTCTGTTTTAAGACATGATTCAGCCAGTTAATATTGCATCACCATGTACGTATCCAAGTTTTAGTTTTGTGTGTTTAATTTCACAAAAATCTGACTTCAAATAAAGAAATGTTTCCTGTACATTTTTTTTTTTATTCTTATCTATTTACCCATCACATACTGTTCAAAGTAACTAATAAATATATTCAACTGTTGTTGTTTTTTTAAATAACCAAACATTCTAGATAATGCCAAAATTATGGAAAAGAATTCCAAAACAGTTAAAGATTGTCTATCTTGTCATTACAGTAAGTACCACACATTTAATTTGATATACAAATGCTGAAATATACAATGAACAAACACTGCAAAATGCAAGTGCAGGGAGAAGTCTTATAGTCTGTTTCTGCAACATATATATTTTTATTAAGCTATTTCCGTAAAAGGTGAAATAGTAAATAATGTATATTTTGTTTATCAACATACCAATACTTTGTTTTTCCTGTAAAATAAAATATAACACTGTATTACTCCTCTCCCCTAAGAAAAATAATTATGATGGTTGAAAATTCTTAAAAAGAAAAGACATGAACGATTGAACTTATCAGTGTCATCTTAATTCTTTAAGTAAAGTTCACTTGTAACAAAATCAAAAATGGAAAACATTCATCCTTGGCATCATGTTCACAAGATCTAAAGGTTGGAAAAGTGACAGCACTCAAAATGCAAGTCTCGGCAACTTGTTCATAATGCAAAGAGGTATCTTTGTACCCAGATTAGAACTTCTAGTGACTTGCTCTCCTCACCTAAGTTTAGCAGTATTTTTGGTAAACTAATAGATCTAATTACTTGTAAAGCTTTTTTTTTATTTTTAATAGTGTCACATTTAAGAAATAAGTGTTGTTTGGCGTGATTCCACAAATTCTAGAAAGAAAGTACAAACTACAGTGGTATGAATGTAAGAATTTTTGTAATGAGATTTCCTATGAATTAGTGGAGCCAGAAAGGAACATTACATTATATGCTTTGCCTTATTTGCATTGGAATTATAGCCATTTTTGTATAGTAAAACATCTTGTTGGATAGGAAGGTACCTTCACAGATGAAAAACGGATTTAACCATTGTGAACTCTTGGTGATATGAAACTTTTAACATGGAAAAAATCTGAAATGGATGATACATTAAAAAAAAGACTACAACTTAAGAACTGGGTGTACCAAAATTATTAAATTAGCTTTACAATAAGTAATGGATAAATACCAGTTTTCTAAGAATGGACACCCAACAAACAGTCATTTTCACTGTGTTGAAAGATCAACACTAATACCACAAACATACCAAAGTTAAACGTTGTTGGGTAAGATGTTACAGAATAATGAAAACCAAAATGCAATCCAGATAATTGAAAGGGTCCAAAGACACAGGGAAAAAAAGTTAATATTCTTGAAGGTGTTACATACAAATTTAGTGACAAAAACCAACATACGTTTCATTATTTGCTGGTTCAATTTTTTTTTTTTTAATGTTTACTAAGAAATCACATTCAATCATAAATTAGTTGAAAAACAAAACTTAATCGTAGCCAAATATTCTTTCCCATACAAATTTTAAACAATTTCAGAAAAAAATACTGTGTTGCTTCACACGTGATCCTTCTTCAAAATGTTAAACAGAAGACTGGTTTATCACGATCCAAGTAAAGTCAATTTTAATCATATAGTTGTAATGTACAAATATTCTGAAAGTGAAAAAAAAAAATCACTTATCATCCTCTTTACCCATTTTAATTTTATGCTTATAATAATTTATACAGTGACAAATCAACAATTAGATTACTAGCTTTAATCATATTTTTTACCATTAAAGAAAAACTGTAGTCAGGGAACTCGTAGTAAAGTGTGAATGTAAGATAGACATGATATTTGGAACATCACTCTCAAACGTATAAACGAACTTGCTATAGGAAGCACTATACCACATGAGATGACTCCATCCCCTCATCTTAAAGGCCATTACTACAAATTACTGTAACAAATAACTAATTTGAATCAGAATTTATTACTGCAAATGGCTATTAGAAGGAATGACAAAATTTAATCACCATAATACTCGTTTTAGAAACAGTCGCACAAGGATAACAATAATCTTTAATTCCAGACTGACACAGAATATAGCAGCTGCAAATTTGAAGTGTACTTCTTCCCGAGTTTGAATCAGGACCAATACATTCCCTTATGTTTATTTACCTTACATATTTATTGGTGTTTTTTAGGATGAGGGTAAGCTAGTAACGTTTGTTGAGGTTGTGTGAAAATCATTACCTCGTTTGCATATGGTGCTGGGCTGATGACAGAGCGTGATAATTTAGAGTTCTAATGGTTGGTTTAAGAGCCTGTTATATCTATGTTCTACCTTGGGTCAGTCTCTTGTATGAGTAGTAGAAAGAGATATAAGGATGTATTTAATGACTGAAGTTAAGACTGACGAAGGATGTAGAACTGTAAAATTTAATCCTATTACTCTATAATTTTCAACCCAAACTAATACATTCACTTATGTTTATCTACTTTATATGTTTTTAAAATGTATTTCTTTACTTTAATAAATCCCATTCAGAAACTTAGTATGCAAGTTAAGAGACAGTGTTCACCTTGCCCAGTAACACATTTTAAAATTGACCATTAAATCAATGCTTTGTCTAAACTTCAGTGTTTTTATAAAATCACTAGATGTTACTTTGGGAACTTAAAATATATTACTCTCTCATTTAAAAAATATCGTCATCCTAACTCCATGACTTATGGAACTCTTATACAGTCACAACCTCTGTTATTGTTGTGCATATCATACCTGTACCTTGAGTTATGGAATTCCTGTACAATCACAACCTCTGTTATTGTATTGTGGTCCGTTGGTAGGGAAGGTAATAAAGCATCTTGATGAACAAGTTTCTTAAGTTAAAAAGTTTCAAAACAAATATTACCAGTGGTTGATGGTTTAAATAATAAACATATCAAATGATCATGAATGGTACCCTTCGACAAAAATGGTTCAAGTGTTTTAATATATATACGTTGTGGTGCTTTTCTCAAACTGGTTTTGTAAAAAGGAATGCAAACACTTGATAAAAATATCTCACAATGTCTGCAATGCATTAACACATTTACATTCAAAGTATAAATAATTTTGTATTTCACAGCATACGTCATATACATAAATAAAAAGGTAAGTATTCATGCTTCGTTCATCACTCAGTATGCTTCTACTTAATGAATGCCCAAAATACAAAAATCTTTCTCACTAGGATTGTTGAATGAAAATCTGAGTGTTTATTAAAAACCAGTTTTATTATTATTATTATTACATGCTAATCACTGTTCAAAGTCTAATACGCTTCTGACACTCTCCATTTTAGTTATTTTTCACACAGACAAGTAATACTTGTGCTAATTTATGCATTTTACCACTCAAGTTAGCATTGATGTTGTACAATATGAATCATCTTTTAGTTGTTTCTGTCAATACTAGATAATTGTATCAGAGTGATTATTTAAAAAAACAAAAAGGAAGAGATCTTGGAGATAAAGGTTTCTAGTCGATCACAAAAATATTGTTATTATTTAAATACATGTTATCAACATTAAAACAGGATGTTGGGCATCTGACTACCACAGTCTTTTAGTCAGTTTTGCCAAGTTTGTGTATTTACCACCGATTTGGGCTTCTGTTCTTGCTTTTATTTAAAGTTGCTTTAATACATGCTACTATTTTGTGTTATTATATACCATATTGGCCTGATTATAAGGCAATGTTTTTACATTTGAAATTAGGCTGTAAAATTCATAGTCACCTTATAATTGTGGCCAACCACAGGCCCCTTCCCCTACTATAGCCTGTCAAATTCCCGAATGTGCAGATAGCATCCGTCTATGCATGCGCACCAGATGTTCGCTCAAAGTCATTGCTAGTTCTTGCAACTAATCCACCTTCAGGCTGTTCAGTTATCGTACTGATTTTGTGGACCTAACAAGTGTTGTTATGACATTAAATTTTTTTCTTTCCCGTGGTTTCTGAAAATAGGGGTCGCCTTATATTCGAGATCACCCTATAATTGAGCCAATACGGTAGTTTTTTAACAGAACTACACCACTTAACATTAGTTGGCTATAGAGCAGACTGCATCTGTCGGAAAATCTAGCAACCCTGCTTCTAGTGCTGAAATGACTTGACAAAGAAGTACGTTAAACATTTTCATTTTGGCTAATTAAAAATGTTTCTATAACAAAGTGATCTACTCTTATTCTGCTAGTTGCTCCTTATCTGCTTTCAATTCATGGAGGAAGTCCAGCCTGCTTGTATAAGGAATATGGGACATCCTAAATAACACTTCATTATTACCCGTTGCCGTGTACACTTTCTTCCCATAATTTCCCATCAGATGTCTAAGAGCACGATTTCTTTGAAGCATCTTCTGGTAAAATTCAATCCCCCCTTCTATATAACCATTTCCAGTTTGTGCTGCCATTTCATCAGCATATTTGTCCCAGTATAGACTAGCATTGTCTTTTAGTGTGATAAAAATAGCAAATCCTAATAAACCACACAGGGTATACAAAGTCAGTCTTATGGGCATTCTTGCCAATCTGATCCCATACTTTGTACTTAAAGCACTGCCTAGAGAATAAGCAGAGGTGGTACTTAAAGAAAATAATCCTCCAAAAACGTAAACATAGGAAGTTGTTCCAAGATGGATTTCTCTAGCAATAGCAAACTTCTGTGCATTTTCTGACAGAATAAGAGAATCCAGGAGCTCCTGTCCAGCTGTCGATCCCCATTTAGGTTCAGAATTGTTGTAAACTTGGATTTTTGAATGATCTATTTCTTCTTTGCTGTTATAGCTAAAATGATAAGGCAAACCAATTATTGTTCCCATTTTAGTGTACGTACTTCCAGCATGGAAAGTATCAAATCCAAACACTGTAAAAAACCGTGCTAGACCTTTTTCCCGATCAGTTATTTTACATTCTTCAAGAACCTGCAAAACAAAAACAGATCATTAGTTAAAATCCTCTCCTCATAAATCTGTGTAAGTTAACATTTGTAAATACAATATACTTGCATTTATTACACTAATAGCTAGTAGAAAAGTGTGAAGTAGAACTATCATACTGAATATTCAACTTACAAAACGCACTATAGTTACACAAATTATTAATAAGAAAAATAATTACCAGCCACATACATATACACAGTAGAAAAATATATATCAATTCAAAATTTTCTTAGAAAAACATGTAAGATCTCAAGCAATACAAGAGCACAATTTTAGAGAACATAAAAAAGTGGGCTACTTTTCCTCTGCTAGCTGATCCCTATCCGCTTTTAATTCGTGAAAACTATCGTCTACTCTTAGAAGGAACATGTAACACTTCATTATTACATGTTGCTGTTTACACTTTCTTCCTATAATTTATCATGATTTATGTGTGTGATGCACTGATCTTGATATCTCAACTTCACACTAGAATAAGAGCTTTTAATTTGTGAAAACTATCGTCTACTCTTAGAAGGAACATGTAACACTTCATTATTACATGTTGCTGTTTACACTTTCTTCCTACTATAATTTATCATGATTTATGTGTGTGATGCACTGATCTTGATATTTCAACTTCACACTAGAATAAGAATTTGTTGTGTTGATCTTAATATTCAGTAAATATACAAATATGTAATAACAGAACCCCAAACACAAACACGCTTAATCTTTTCTTTAGACTATATTTAAAAAAACATCTTGAATTTTACTGACCACTGGGGGTAAGAATATATAGCAGTATGTCAACAACTCTATATCTGCTATATTTAGTGCCAATGAAGGCCTTTGCCAATACCAGGGCTCACCACATCAGCTGCATAAGACAGACACAGCAGTAGTTGAGACGCTACGGTTTACTACTGGTCAGAAGACAAGTTAGTATTAGCTGTTCTAATGTTCACAACAAGAACTGTTCTTGTGTTAACTAAATTAAATTTGTTTTTATTTTTATACACCTCATTTACTAGCCAGAATTAGGGCAGATAAATAACTGTCTATTTATCTTACCACCAATTGTTGCTACAGCAGTCACGGTAGCAACATCAATGGTAAGCACAATCCAACCAGTCACAATGGGGGGGATCAGGGATGTAAAGCACTGCCTCAAGCTGCCACATGTTGCAATCTTTAAAAAGCCTGCACACACTCATGTACATTGTTCTAAATTTCATAAATTTAATGTCAAACTAACTAGTTTTAATGCTATACTATAATAAAGTGTAGCTCATGCTTCCAGATCATTTTCATTACTTACACACACGTGTACTTTCTAGTATGAAAATATCCAAATCTGATCGGGTATCTAAAATCCGACCAATACTACCACTTGTCCCATCCATAATTAATACACTTAATTTACCCCTATAATTGCAACATTTGAAGTTGGTTTTTTTCAACAAACATAGAAAATAAGTTGTGACAAAAATCACCTTCTCAGCTCTGTCTTTTACTTCCTTTTTCAGAGGTTTCTCAACTCCCATGCTAAAGGAAAGAACAATGAAACATCAACATGAATTACTTGCTTCGATGTAATCAACAAAACTTACTTTATTAACCTTTCTATTTTTTCTTCATTATAAGAAGCTCAAATATTAAATTTAAAACAATGGAAGGAAAAATTTAGTCCAAACTGGGATTTTAATGTAATTATCTACTAATTTGGATTAACCCTCCATACAAATGTGCATGTGTATTGTGTTGACCTTAATATTTTAACTTCACACTAGATCGTTAATACGTTGTGTTGATCTTAATATTTTAACTTCACACTAGATCGTGTATACGTTGTGTTGACCTTAATATTTTAACTTCACACTAGATCGTGTATACGTTGTGTTGATCTTAATATTTTAACTTCATTCTAATTCGTGCATATCTTGTGATGATCTCAATACTTAACACTAACCAGCTGGTGTGTGCTGTGCTTATCTTAATATTTTACATAACTTAGCAGATATACACAAATGTAACAGATTAATGTAACAAACATGATTAATTTTTCCTTTAGACAACATTATCATAATGATGAATTTTACTGACCCCTGACGATGTTGAAAATATAAGAACAAGCATAAACACACACACATTTGTAAAACACTTAAGCCTTAGAGACTTATCTAATATTTGGAGAAAGCAGATAAGATACTTTAGAAATCAGGATTCAGGTTTAGTCATTGATAAGAAGTATAAACTTTTAAAAAGGTTTATTTGATAACATGATGTTTGCCACGAGTTTAAATTTTTTGAAAAATGTATTGGATGAGTACAAAGATGTGAAGAGATATGTTTATTTGTACCTTCAATACTTTGGTTTGTTATTTTTAAGGTGGAAAGGTAACGTCGATGTATTCGTTGAAAATACTCGTAATAAAACTCATGTTATTTGAGAAAACATAAAATAAAATTAGTTTACTGGGAGAAACACACAAAATATCAAATGGGGAAAAAATCAAACTTAATTTACATAAAAAACTGAAACATGGAATTACTAAGTATCTCTTTAATTACACAAACAACATCCAGGCTTTAAGTCGTTTCCACGTGAGGGTAAATGTATACCACTCGTTCATATAATCCTAAGTTTAAAAAAAATTATACAATGAACGATAATTTAAGATTTGAGAACTAAAATCACAAATGTTTACCAATTTTTGATGATTAATTAATTGTCAGGCTCGTTAATCGATTACACTCAACTCAACGATCATTCTTACAAGAGAGTCGGATAGTTTGAATAATCGAAAACAGCAATAACTGGAAACACTAATTTTGACTAGTTGATTATTTCTGTGACATTAATTAATTCAGTCACCCAACTCTACTGGTTACAGACCAAAATTAATACTTTTCCATCATTTGTTTTTTAACTTTATCTGACATATTACTTCTATAAATCGCTTTATTACAACAGTTTTACTGAGAAGGAAAAATACCAAATTGATGTGATTTGATCATAAAACTTCATTTGTAACTTAACATGTTCATTTAATGTAGAGTAAAAATCATGTGGCATTCTAAGCTCATCATATATGTTGTAGAAGAGCTACCAACCTAAAACAATATGTGTTAAAACATTTCTGTGGTATGTCTTTTCTAATCGTTCTTTGACTTGGACATTTAACAAGGATTACCTGTACCTAAGATTTGTGCTGGTAGAAAGGACAACTGAAACTTTATCAAGGTTTTATAAAAACACAATAAATTGATAATACACTATATTTAA
>NW_013669552.1:24388-28247 GCF_000517525.1 Limulus polyphemus | reverse complement strand
AAACTGCTAAACACACCATTGAAAAAAATATATAACGGTATTAGCACTTCCCCGGTTCATAGTAAAAATATTACAATTCAAGAAATTATCCAAATGCTTCATATAAATAATAAACTATAATAGCTTCAAAACAGGCACTTCAAGGAAACAAACTGACAAGCTCTCCTAATAAAAAATAATTCTTGCTTATTACCACTTTTTACTTTGTACAAGTACCACCAAGTCAACTTTCTATCCATGCTTTAATTTGTCCACCAGTTATACAAGAAAGCTATCATATATTAATATATATTTAATCATAATATACGAAAGGACCATTTGGTCATTCAAGGTTGTCCTTACACATCCATTCTCAAGAAAAGTAAGAATTTTAATTCATCCATTTAATTTTCAGAAATCATTGATTACTCCGTTAAACTCTTATAATATGCTTGGTCTCCGTGGATGGCAACCGATTCATAAACTAGAAAATAACTGTCTTAACCTGAGCCTAGACTGTTTTTACCAAATGTTAAACATGTCACTTACCTTCAGAATAAACCACTAACACGTAATGCTGAATGGAATATAATACACATAATTAGAAAGGAATGTGAACTCCCGAGAAGCTTACAGATTGTTTTACTTGCTCAGCATTTCAGCTTTATCAGAACATACAGTTTCTGTCACGAATTCTATCAGTCAAATTAAGACCTTTGAGGCCAAAACACCGAGCAAATAAAAATGACTTGTTCAATTCTCTTGAGTTCACAGTTGTTTTGTTTATATGTCATTACAGTTTCTGTATTACTTATATCAAAAAAGGCAAGTTTACAAAAATGCATTTCTAGATGACCCCTGGCAGGCCTGTACTTTCTCAGGTTTTTCTTCTTAAATCTCCACTCATCCATAGTTTCAAGTACTTCCCAAGTATGGATAAAAGCACTCAATCTCTTTTTTCTTAGTTCTTAGTAATTTGATTAAACTTTGTCAAGTCATTGCCTTTTTCAATCTAATAGCACAAGTCTTAGCGCAGGTTAATGTTGTTGTTTTTTAAGTGCTTACTAGAGGGAAGGAAACTGGCTGGTACTACCCACTACCAAAGTTTTGTTTTGTTTTGCTTGTATGTACCATGGTTTGAAGAACACTGAGCTAATCAATTAATCAAATGTAACTGATTAATGGGACTGTTGATTAATTGATTAATCTATTTTGTAGTGTAGCTTTTCTCTATTAATGAGTAACTTTAAAAAATACAGAAATCCAAACAACTATTAGGTAAGTTTAAAACATGCCAACTCTGAATTATATGAGCTAATAAAATAAAACTAATATATTTAGCATTTTCTATGATAAGCTGTTACTTGCATAGGCAGAAATCTGCAGGTTATCAGTAGAAATGTAGTAATATACAGTTTCACCAAGGCTATTTACATTAATTAAGACCAGAAATCCTTCCCACAGACTGTAAGGCAACAGTCTATAGATCAGGATGGTCAGATTCTTTGCAAAAAATTTCTCAATGTTCCTAGTGAAATTCCAGATCTTTCATATGTGAGTGTTCAACTCACTAATATTTAAATTTTTTTCTTCATAATTCTACATAATTTAACACCACTTTATCTGGTAAACTGGTTATAAATGGTAACAAAAATTTGAGAAAATACATCAAACTATGGTATTATAGAAAATATCTTCAAACACCAACAACTTCATGGTACCTAATAAAATTACAATCTTCTGTTTGACCTAACTTATTATTATGTATAGCTATATAATTACTGCCCAATAATTAAAATTACTGACCAAGACTCTAAGAAAACAGACCAATAATTTGAATAAATGGTATGATTAAACAGTTTGGTTTGTATGCACATGCTGAATTTAAGATACAACATGGGGAGGGGGGGAAGACCCACTAATTTTCTTTGACTTCTGACCCCCCCCTTCTTTAATATTCTGGCTTTTCTTCAAGTTTTAGTTCATGGCACCCCCCCCTTTTTTTTTGAATGTTTTTCATTATTTTTAACACAGAACTTATAAAAGTTATATTTTTAGAAGTTATAAAGACAAAGACCCGTGTAGGTCTATTTAAATTTTAACTTTTAGTTTAAGTTATGTTGCACCAATCCATTAAACTGTTCGTTAAGTATTTAGTATTAATGATAATACTATATAAATGTTTTTAATTTTTCTTAGTTTAATTCTGATTTCTTTTTTCTTCTTTCTCTCTCTCTCTCACTTTTAGTTGTAATTGAGTGTGGTAATGGTATCACTAGTAGTAGTATTATAACTACTAAAGAGTTAAGCCTATTTTAGAATCTTCAGAAGTTCACACGATGCCTAAGAAACGACATTGGCTCTAATTTAAGTGTATGCATTTTTAACTTTTAAGCAATTTGCAAACATAAAAATCAGAAACACAAATATTATAGAAAATCTAGAATAAGTACCTTTAATATTATACAATTTCATCCAACAATAATCAGGTACTAGTAAAGTAACTCACAACAGAGTTTCACCTAGTTTCACTTTCAGTTCAACAAACCAAATACACTACCAATCAAAAACACCTCAGATGTGAAAAAATATGCGGCCAAAACGGATTGAGCGTGCGACTCAAAGGAATGAAACCAATATTGGCTGTCAAACTGGTAGCTACATATATAGCATTGATAAGAATTTTACAGCAAATATTCATTCATTATTTATTCAAGCCGCTTTTTTATTTCAACTTGGGGCCTGATGGTTGGTAAAATAAAATACGCGGCCTGGGTAACTTATGAATGAATACTTGTTATAAAATTCTTAACTGTGCTGTAAGTTCCTTTGAGTCGCACGCTCAATCATATTTTGACCGCTCTCTAAGGTGTTTTTTGTTTGTTTTGAATTTAGTGCAAAGCTACACGAGGGCTATCTGTGCTAGCCGTCCCTAATTTAGCAGTGAAAGATTAGAGGGAAAGCAACTAGTCATCATCACCCACCGCCAACTCTTGGCTACTCTTTTACCAACGAATAGTGGGATTGACCATCACGATATAACGTCCCCATGACTGAAAGGGCGAGCATGTTTGATGGGACAGGGATTTGAACCTGCGACCCTCATATTGCGAGTCAAGTGCCCTAACCACCTGGCCATGCCGGACCTAAGTGTTTTTTGATCACGATTCTTTAAAATATATGGTTATAACTCTCTAAAACAGTGTTAATAACTTCGTTTATAGTGACGCCATGGAATCTATATTCACAGTTTTTTGTCATCACCCGCATGCAATCGGTAAAACCGTATCAAACATAATTACTTATGCTAATTGCTTAAGCTAATACCACTTGACGGTAAAAGCTCTTTTAATTAGGAAAATTTCATAAAATTTAGTAAATTTATGCTGAAAAGTTGATAATGAATAATCAGTAATAACCATCCACCCATATGATTCTTTTGAAACCTTTTTTTATTTTATGGATTTTTATCCCAAAATGTTGTTTTCTGAAGAGTTTAGTTGTTTCTAAGCGCAAAGATGCGTAATGGTTGTATGTTTTATGTCTACTGCTGGTACCAAACCCCGAATTTCAGTGTTATAAATCCTCGAGGTACTGTGCCACCAGGGGGACAAAAACCAGCCCAACAGTCTATCAGTTCAAAATCAGATATATTTGATTTATATAATGCTTGAGGAGCTATGCACAAATATCCGAAAAAAAATAATTTTGCTAAATAAGCTTCATTAACACTTAGTTCTTTGCCTATGGCTTTTAGTTTGCTTGTTTATCTGTTGTGAATTTCGCACAAAACTACACAAGGGCTATTTGCACTAGCCGTCCCTACTTTAGCAGTGTAAGACTAGAGGGAAGGCAGCTAGTCATCACCACCCACCACCAG